>NW_020799095.1:82741702-82747856 GCF_003259725.1 Athene cunicularia | reverse complement strand
TTTGCGCGGGCCCCGGCTCGGCCTGGCGCCTGTGGCCGTGGGAGGTGACAAGATGTGGCAGGCTTTGGGTTTGCTAACATCCGTGTAAGTGCGTAAGGCTGGGAAGGGCCCTGTCACCCGAGTCCTCTATATCACAGAGGCTTTTGAGTCTTGCAGTGCGAAGTCATTTGGGAAGTGTAAAATAAAAAGCTGTTTGGGTGATGAGGGACCTAGATCATGCACGATGTGAACACAGTACAGCACTGTATTTGCAGGCAATTGCTGTCTTAAGCCTGCCCAAAGTGAGGTAGAGTTTATGCAAAATGCTTTCAGATCATGAGAAGGGTCTGTGAGTCTGAAATATGTCAGCTTTTTCCACTTGCTTTGATAAAACATGCAGCTGGCTTTAATTGCTTCCTCTCAGTTCTAAGATCATGAGCCCTGAGAAGCCTACTGATAAGTGTTGTATGTGATCGTCCACACTTAAACTGTATAATCTTTTAAAATATAAGTTGAGAGTAATTACACTTGTCATTAAAGGTTTTAAAATATGACTACAGATAGCTGATAGTTGATGTCTTTCTGGGTAGCTCATACTGACAGATTTGGTTGCTTCTACTTTGTTTTGACATGGTAACCTGGTCCAGCAATTATTCTTGTTGGAATCTGGAGTAATTTTGCACTAGAGTGATAAACCAGAATAGATTTGTGGTGATGCAGACTGTGCTCCAAAGTGTTTTTACGGTCCTCTTTTTGTCTGTGCTGTTTCATACCCTACTCCAGAGAACTGGTTGGTGGTAATACGGGGTTGCAGACAGTTCTCAAGCTGCTTGATGGCTGTAAAACTGTTTTTAGCTTCTTTACGCTTGCGTGCACTTGCATTCAATGTACTGTTGCTTATTACCACGTTTCTTTGAGCCACCTCTATGCAAAGCCTGACTACTAGGTTTCTAGCAGCCACTGTATGAGATCCTGTCCCAGCACATGCCTTGTGGAGAGGCACAGGTCCAAGAAGTTGATATTCAGGCACAAAAATTAGGTCGTGTTTATAGACGGTGCGGTAATGAGGATTGAGCTTGGTCACAGTAGGGGTGCCAGGCAGTGCTTCGTAAAACAAAAGCTTTGAAGGTGGCCTGAAAGAGAGATGAAGACAAAAGCCCCGACTTCCAGGCTGTGTTCCAGGCACCTGCGTATGTAGCAGAAAAGCAGGACAAGATTTGCTTTCCAGGGGCATAAGCAAGGCCTTGTACAAACATCCAAGCCCGATCTTCTCCTTTCCAACTGTAGTTACTGTTGTTCTGTCTGAGCGTGCGGGCTGCCAGCAGCACTGCAGAGCAGACTGGTAAACACGATTGCGTTTGCCCTTAGTGGCTGTTTGAGGCTGATGTATGCTGTGCAGTATGTGTTTCTTCTCGCATCAGACAACAGCCTCCTGTTGCATGATCAAGATGGTGGCCTGAGTTTGAAATTTACAGAGGCATTGGGAATTGCAGGGGAGTCACATCTGCTGACAAAGCCAGATCTGCTTTGCTGTGTGCTCAAAGTGTTGATCTTGTCTTAGTCAGCCTTTTTTCATTCCCAGGGCTGGGTCCCATCTCTTTCCCACGCACATGCTGTGTGCTCAGCTCCCAGGCATGCTCAACTAAAAAGAAAGCATACCTTATCATAGGAGCATACCTTATCAAGGAGCACTTTTACTGAGAGGAGCATCTTTAATGCTGCTGCAGAGTAGATGTTGCATGTGAATCATCCAGAGAATTAACGTGCTGCATCAGTGAAAGTTTTTAAATAGCACTTAGCCAGGCATTTTCTTATCTGTACCCATTTGTATCAATTGATTTACTAAAAACAAAATCACAAGGCCCATGCGTATTGCAGCAATATGAAGTACAATGCAGTTTCACACGGTACCAAATGCTTTGCAATCCCAAAAGGCCTACAATTCATTGGAAAATAGCAATAATGGCAACGTAAATGGTGAGAGTGTCTGCAGAGGATGAGTAATAGAATTAGGGATGTGGGAAGGGCTGTGGAGTTGCAAGGCTGCCTTCTTCCCACTCCTTGAGTGGCTGTCCACACCCAGCCCTGCTGAAAATTAAGAGTTGGTGTTCTGGTAAATAAGTGCAATATGTATCTTGCTAGGTTCCTGTTACACACTTAAATGGGCAGTTGCTTTGCCATACAGATGAGGGCTCACCTGAAGAAGTGCAAATTGCAATTGCTAGTCTGCCTTGGTGTGATGTGGTTCTTCCTGCTGTTCATTTTGAACCTGGCTCGAGGTGAACACTGTTTCCCTCACTAGTACTGCAAGGTCTAATTTTTTATATGCTGCCTTGTTAATAAGAAAATGAAATACAGCTCAGCAATAACCCTGCATGCTCTTTGATGTTAGCAGTCACTCACCTGCCTGTTAGTAAGTCTTGGTGAACTGGAAAGTTCCTTGTACTTTTCACACTAGTACATGAGGAAAAATGCAGGAGTCTCCTGAATTAGGGAAGAAGATCTCAGGCTCCTATCCCAGGTTTGTGAAGGGGTGTTTTAGTTTTGTTGTTTAGGTTGGGGGTTTTTTTACCCTTTGACTGGATGAAAATTGACTACTAATGACAGTTTTCTCATCATGCAGCAAGGATTACTTCAGTGTGAGGTTGTTGAGGCATATGAAGGGTGGTGGGTGCCTCATGATTAGGATAATTTAAGATTGATTTATTATTTTTTTTTTCCTTAATGGAGGAAGGAGGTGATGAGGGAAGAAAATGCTTGGAAAACCAGCAGAAGGATCTTTAGCGTGAGTTAGGGTGAAGCAGAGTAGAGAGAGCGAGGCCCCCAGCAGCCGTGCTCTGCCCCTGCGCAGGCTGTCTGTGAGCCACAGGGGTCGTGGGAGGGCCCTGCCGTGCAGGTGGCTCTGCGAGGCATGACATCAGCGCCAGGACACCAAGGACTGACCTGGAAGGGAGGAGGATGGCCTATCACTATGAACATCAGCAACGTGTATCTGGAGGTGCAGGGAAAGCTGATGGAGAAGATCCATAGGCAGAAACAGTTGGGTCAGCGTGTGCTTCGTTGGAGCTGCTCCCTGCCCCAGCCGCAGGAGCAGCTTCCTAGGGAGTGGAGGGTTGTGCCAGCTCCTTTCCTACTGGTACTGGTGAATTGGCCCAGTGGAGCAGCTGGTTGCAATGGGACGCCCTCCAACAGCCATGGTCAGGCTGTGTCAGAGCAAATGCCTTCGGACCAAGTGCATTGATACTCTTCTGCTTCATCAATAGGAAAAAACTGGTCTACTCAACTAATTAAGTTTATTCTGTTCTGTCTCTCGCAGTACCTAATTTACGCTGTTTAGCTTCAACATTCCTACTATTCTTACCTCTATACTACCAGAAAAATGGGCAGGTTAAAAATGAAATTGTCTGTGGCTTCCCTCATTGGCCATATTGCATTTATAAGATTATTAGGTATCTAAACTGGTGTGAGAAAATATACATAGTTCCTCTTTAGACCACTGAATTAACATGAAGGTTTTAAAATTCATACATAACCTCTTTCTGCATTTGTTTCAGTAACTTTTTACTGGATAGTATGTTGAACTCAATGGAGGAAGTTCTGGCAGTTGAGAAATATCTCCTAGTGATGGTTACATAGTAATTTGTACCATTACAATTTCCTGGCAACAGTATCAGGCAACTTCTCTCTTAATTTATCCATCTTTAGGGGCACTGCACAGATGTAGTTTGTGCTATAATTTGTAGATTTTTAAATGTTTAAAAAGACTAGTTTTATTTTAAAAATAAAAACAATACACAACTAAAGGGAAAAAAAAAAAAAAGTGTGTCTACTGGGTATTATTTGCATTTTTATAGAAGCTCTGGAAAAAGAAAGGATTGAAGTTCTTAGCTTCACCACTCTATCAGGTAAAAAGCAATGGATTCCTGCAGGGTAGCTTGTGAGGTCTGGTGGCATTTTGCACATTATTCTTTAAAAGTACTTGGAGGCTTTGATGACTTTTCAGAGCCTGCAGTGTCAACTCTTGTGATTTGCATTTGTTCCCTGCAATTTGCAGCTGCAGGCATTGCACTAGCTTTGTTTAAATATAATGCTGAACACCTTTAAAATACGTATTTGATCTTGGGATTAAGGAGAATACTTTTGTAATATTAAAGGCCTTTTTACTGCACACATCAAATATCTAACTTGCAATGCAGTCTTCCTGTTAGAAGTTTTGAAAAAGCCATTTCTATATTTTTAGTAACACAAAAGGAGAAACAGGGTCTTTAGAATGCCTTTTGTGCCATTTTACTAGTAGTCTCTTGTTCTCAAAGGTTTTTTTTTAAATATTATGAATTTGACACATCAGAAATGGGCAGTAAGAGAAGAGTTAGAGTGCTGTTCTGTTTGTAGTTTAGTTGTACTTAATTTTAATTTTTTGCTAGTAACTCAGTAAAGTCATGTTGACAGCACTGTTGCCATTTATCAGTGTTCTTATGTGAGGTGAAAAATTGTATGCATGCTGTGTGTGACAACCTTAACTAAAACATTGTGTAGGAAAGAGAAATTAACCCAAAAGGTTATATTAACTACAGATTTCACCATGGTAAAAGTGTTCTACACTGGAAAAAATTTGACATGTAATATTTGACCTTGATTTTAAACATTATTCTGTTTGCATATCATGTTGTTTTGCCAATTATTAGGCCTAACATAAAGATGAACCAATAACCAAATTGTATTTGATACAAAAGGGTCAGTACATGAGTGAGTGCTGGGGGTACAAGTCAGTCAGATTATACATAATCAACATCAATCCCACTGACCCCAACAATGACACCACACGACCAACAGTGGGTGGATTATAAATGGTGAAAAGCAGTCTCCCGTAGAAGGGATGGGAGACAACTGAGTCAACAAGCCAAACACATAAGACCAAGGAAGCCACATACTGAATCTCTACGCAGCCCACGTTTACAACAGCCAGACCTGACTGGAGCCCAGTTCCAGGGAGGCAGGAGGTCCTTCCCCAACAGGAAACTCCACAAACTTCATCCACCTCACAGACAGACACTACCCCTGCCTGCAAGGGGTCCCAGCTTTTACCCCTAAGTGGGACACCTGACCTTTGGTTACTTAATGCAGACACCTGGGGCTCATTTACCCAATGGCTCTGTCTGCAAGGCCGGCTGCACCCTGGAGGGAAGCCTAAAGGCAAACTCACCCCCCCCTTTGTGAAGGGCTGTGGGAGTCACCCACGTCAACCTTAATTTGGGGCTTGGGGTTGAAATCCCAGCATTTCACATGTGAGAGGAAGAAACTGACCATTGTGCAGTTAATGGAACCCCGTGTTCTGGATATCCTGGATAATTTTTTGTTATGCAATATTTAACATATTTACCCACCGTCTCAAAAGATTTATGAATTGATTTATCATATTAGATTTAATGTTATCTTTTTGAAAGTGAAAATGGGTTAAGAATTTCCCTATTTAGTTTGCATTCAGATTCTGATTAATGTTTTCTGCAGTTATTCATGTGAACAAGTTCTTGATTTCTGAAATGCTCAGCTGAGAAAGATAAAAATGTCATGATGCTCATTTGCATAATCTTTAATGCAGTAAACACCTTGAAAACAGTGTAGGTTTGTAGACTGAAAAAAATGTGGATTAGCTGAGTAAGTAATCAGATTTATGAACATAAAATCTTGGTGGGATGGCAAATAGCTTGCGAGCAGTCTGGAGACTGAGCATGGTCATATAATTAATAATTCTAAATAAAGAATAAATTCACGGAAAAAAAAGATGTCCCATTGAATTCATTAACAGAACAGAGGTTGAAGTCACTGTATAAATTGCTCACAGGGGTTATCTCATGCATCTTGGCTTGTTAGAACAAGTCTTCTAGTGCTATAACACTTTTAGTTCTATAGTAAATTTGCATTTGCTTGTAGATTAAGGCTGTGGTATTTTTATTGCAATTAGGATACAAATTTAAGTAAATTAATATTGCCAACATTATCTCTAAGTGTTAGTGGGCCATCTGTGAATGTTACCTGCTTTGCTCACTATTATTTTCTTGATGAAAAAAAACCCCTAAAGATGAAGATGTAAAGTGCAACCAGTATGTGCATCTGTTTGATAACATCTTGACTTTGGTGGTTAGTCAGTCTCACCTTTTTTTTTTTTTTTTTTTTA
>NW_020799095.1:82724396-82741652 GCF_003259725.1 Athene cunicularia | reverse complement strand
TATATATATATATATATATATATATATATATATATATATATATATATATATATATATATATATATATACTAGCACAAATTCATATTTTATTTCTACAGCCAGTGATTTTTAAGAGTATTGCCTGTTGATCCTGGGAAATCCCTAGAGTCCATGTGAGGTGACAAAGAGAAGCAAATTGATGCTGCTTATTATCAGTGTAATTTTTGTGACATTCCTAAAAAAGATCATCTCTTTTTGAGTAAATAGTGTTATACAAGACACAAAAAACCTGAAAATAATTGGAACTACATAAATTATTGGCTAGGGTAAAAATGAATGGATAACAGTTGCGGTAGAAGGCATCACAGAGCCTGAGTGAATTATGAGCTGGATGT
Organism: Athene cunicularia; assembly: GCF_003259725.1. Taxonomy (NCBI): domain Eukaryota; kingdom Metazoa; phylum Chordata; class Aves; order Strigiformes; family Strigidae; genus Athene; species Athene cunicularia. The sequence continues at coordinate 82,741,278 of NW_020799095.1, read as the reverse complement.
GAATCAGCGGTATTGCAGTGCCTTGAACATACAGGTTACACAAGCAGGAAGCCTACGAGGCACATGCTGTAATCCTTTCACTTGTCAAAGCTTTGGTTAAGCTCAATTTGAATGCTATGTCTAGCTTTGGGCATTACACTTCTGGACTCTCTCCAAGTCTTTCCTATCTTTCTTGAAGAGAATAAGAGGATGCTCTGAGGTCTAGGAAGCGTAGTCTGTGAAGAGTGAGTGAGAATTTGGGTTAAATGTGTGGGATAAGGAGAAGGGGGCTGAAGGACATTTCTGCAAGAAAGGAAGAACTGTTCTCTGTGCCTGTTGTAGATGAACTCAATTTATTATTATATGAACTCAGTATTTGCCATTCTGCATATAATGGCCATACTCCACATGGGGGTTTTTGTATTAATAATGACCCTCCTAGAAGAATCTGTTCTGTTACTTTCTGTGGTGCGCTCAAGTGGGTAATATGTAGAAGAATTTTGAGGGGGTTGGTGTTTGGTTTTTTCCTTTCAATGATTAGTTGACTACAATTTGAGAGGGCTTAGGTTTTCTTTCTAGGTTTTGGTACCTAAGTCCAACGATATGAAAAGCCACGGCAAGGGGGGAGGGACCATATCTTTCTGCGTCTGTAACAATAAAGAAATAAAGGGAATAACTTTGCAGCAGGGAAGATTCAGGTTATATTACAAAGAGCCTTTTTCAGAGAAGGCCAGCTTCACACTAGAATAGCTTGCTTTTGAAGGTTTTGAGAAACAGGTTAGACATCTGCCATAAAAGATCACGTACATCTGATTCTACCAAGAGACAGGAGAGTAGATTAGATGACCTCTCAAGAACTTTTTCAGTTCTGTTTTCTGTGATTCTGTCGATTCCATCGTTGTTCGTCAAAGGCATGTGCTTTCACACAGAGAAGTGAGAATGTGAGGCTGGCCATACAGGGTCAGACTGTTTAACCCAGTACACCATCCTCAGTGGGAGCTGAAAGCAGATGGACGGGGAAGACTGTTCAAACAGGGAAACTACACAGGATGATATTTGTTCTGTAGATGGTTTCCATGTGTTTAGTAGCTCTTGGTGTATTCCAGTCCTATGAATTTGTTCAATGCCTATTGAACAAGTCTGAGCTGTTGGTGTTCATGGTATCCTACAACCAGAAGTTGTTGCAGATGAATCACATGTCTGAAGACCCACACTCTTGGTTTTGAATCTGACTCCCTTCTAGCTTCATTTAGTATTTTTTGGCTCTTGGTTTTTGGAAAGACATTAAAGATCGACCCTCTCCATTGCCACTAAAGACTTTATAGATCTTTACCTTATTTGGTCTTAAACATTTCTGTTTCTAGACTCAAGAGTTCTAGCTTACTTAGCTATTTCTTACATGGAAGATAATTCTTGGATTCTCCTTGGAACACTTTCAGCTCTACATCTTTTAGATGGAGGGAACAAACTGCATGCAGTATGTAAGATCCAGACGCTTTGTAGGTAGCAAAGAGATGTTCTTTGGTTTATTCTCAATTCCTTTCTGAATAAGTGATTTTCTTTTTTTGACTGTTGTTGAGCACTAAGGTTATGTTTCCATAATCTGTCTGTCCTAACCTCTAAGTCTCTCTTCCTGAGTAATACTGGTCAACTCACTGTATATGTAAAATTTGGATGGCTTTATTCTCCTGTGTCTTTTTACGTTTATCTATATTGTTGAATTTCCTGTGCTAGTTTATTGCCTAAATCACATAAGGTCTGTATGAGTCCTCACCTTAAATAACTACCCTAAGTAATGAAGTAGCATCAGCAGCTTTTGCCACCTTGCTACAGCCCTTTTCTAGCTTTCTTATACATACAATGAGCAGCATGTGTCCCAGGACAGATCTCTGAGGACTGTTTACTTCCCTAATTCTTTTAGGCAATTACATTCATTTTTTTGACAAGTTCTCTATCTGTGCAAGAACTTCCACTGGTTTTTGGTAGGTGCTTACATTCCTTAAGCTTTGTGGAAATCCAGATAGACTATATAGTCTGGACTTCCACTATCCATGTGCTTGTGGGCATAAAAATATGACCATAGTAGCAAATAATGTGATTCTCTTTTACATGAGAATCTATTTTTTTCACCAAAACCAAGTTTGTTAGTTTAATCACAGTATTACATTCCTAGTTCTGATGCATAGACTTGCTGTGCTTTTAAATGCTCAAAATACGATGATTTCATCACCTGTGTCTTCATTTTTGGAATTCTGGAATTACAAATGGATGCATTTTACCACTTGAAGAAAGATTTTGATGAAGAACATTGTTAACTGTGTGCTGTTGAGTATGTCATATTATAGAGTAAAAAATTTGCAAATCCATTTCAGTCTTTTCAATAAGCATGGTTAGTATTTAAACAAACTAGATTTTTTTTTTCCCAGCACTGTTTAGTGTTGTGATATTGCTGAGATTATCGACAAAAAATAGGTGTGTCCGCCTGTTGTAGTGGTTTGTTTTTTTTTTTTTTTTTTTTTTTTTTTTTTTTTATATCCTAATATGTAGTTGAATATGGCTCAGCAAACCTGAGTGAGAGGAAAAGAAAAAGTAGCTTCAAGTTAGGGTTATGGTCTCCTGGTCATGTTCATTGCTCTGAGTTTGGTGAAAGAGCCGACTTTACTTGCTTGCATATATGCAAGATGTATACATATCTTGTGGATATATACAGCCCTCTGCAGATGAAGAATTTTGCTAATTATTTCATTGCATGAGCAAGCTAAGATGCTCCTTTAATGGAGAGGAGTCCATCATTTAAAAATGTAATGCATGTTTTGGGGTAATTAAAATGGTTCATCTGAGTACCTTTCAAGGTTTTTCCCTTCCCCCAGTTCCTTCCTTCCTCCAACACACTTCTGGCATGGGGGTGTGTTGTTTCCTGTAGCAAATATTAAGGGCTGATATGAACAGAAGATATTGTCTTGATCATTTTTCATCTTTTATGATTGAAAACAAATGTTTTCTGTATTATTTTGATTTTAAAAAAGTTCTACAAATATAATTTAAATTCCTCTCTTGAAAGGTTCCAAGGAATTTTTGTCTTCTCCAGCTAAGGATCTGAGAATGCATATAATTATACCTAATAATTTAATCACTGTCAGATTAGATTGATTTTTAGTCACTTTTGTGCAGATTAGATTCAACTCAGGTGCTCAAAGTGAAAGAAGATGCGTTAATCTGCAGTGACATTCTGTCTCTCCCAATTAGCAAATTCTGAGAGATGTAAGATAATGCCAGTTTGATGTGAAGCATTTCATTCTCCCAAGGAGGTTTAGGCGTTCAGAGGCAACCATCATCAATTTAAGTGTTGAGCATACAAAAAAAAAGCATGAAAAATTAATGGAAATAAAGAGCATTCCTAACAGATTTAATGACTGGAGATAAATGGTAGTGGTTAAATGGAGATTGAGGTAGACTTTTAAAGAAAATTTATTTCTGTAGTGTAAGCCTGTAATGTACACATCTCTACAATCAAAATATGTCTTTTGAAATTTTGGTTAGCGTATTGACATTTATAATGTGTAATTTTGTATGTAGTTGTTTCTCTAATGCTGCATAACCTTGTTATCTGGCATGTATATGTTTCTGTATAGTGTTGAAGGTCATGCACTAATTTCTTTAAACTGCATATGGTCAGGCTATAATTGTAATTATTTTAAAAGCAATAGTATGTTAGCATTACAGAAGTGAACAGTGAAGGACAAAGTACTGAAAAATGAAGAACAAATAAATGGCATTGCAATGTGTGCATGTCTTCTGATTTGGCAGAATTAGTGCTGGCAAGGCTTTGCTGTAGCTCAAAGTATATGTTTATTGCTTAATTATCTCAGTTACTGAATATGCTCATTGCATAATCTGGGGAAGCAGTAATTGAGTCCATTACTGTAGATAAACAATTGCCAATTTATAGTACTTCAGAAAAAAACCCCTTGACTGTAAACAGATGTTACAAAATCTAAAATATTGACTCTATCTTACTTTTACTGTGATGAAATCTTAAGTGATTTTCTTAAGATGCTCTCTGCCAATTCTTGTTGAAAATTGCCAATATTTTTTTCTTATTTCTTGGAGAAAGAAGTCTATTCCAATTAGATTAACATATTTTTTCCTTTTCACACTTGCCTTAATTTTTGGATGAACTATTCATTTTTGTTTGTTTGTTTAATATTGTATTGGCTAATGTCAAGAAGCCAGTTCTTTTTAATAACTGTTCTTTTTAATAAAGTTTGCCTTTTGATTAAATTAGAGCAATATGGGATGTAATTTTAACTGATGGAGCAATGATGATTTTGTAGGCGTGTAGGCAGTTTTCAATCTCCTACTTAAAAAGGTGTAATAAATTCATTCAATTTCAAGAATGTTTGCATAAATCCCAATTTAGTGTTAAACGAAAAAAACAACTTGGGAGGATATTAATATTAATACCAGAATTAATATTATTAGTATTAATACCAGAAACTAATTTGAATGGCATGATGAGGTGTAGGGGTTTTCCTGGAGATCATAATCCCTTGTAACTTTTAAGTTTAATTGCTTTTATCTTGCCAGAACATTAACCCACCTAATACCAAAACAGCTGTCAATATCGACTTTCTCACTTACATAAAACTCTGATTGTTTAAAATTATTCTGTAGGTTGGAAAGAGGGAATTTTGCTATATCTGAAACAATCCATATAAGAAATAGGTTTGGTTGGGTGTGGGGTTTTGTGTTTGTTAGTTTTTTGGGGTTTTTGTTGGTTGTTTTTTGTTCCCCTTTATTGGTGATTATGAATTATCCAGTGTTTTAAAATATGTAACTACAAGACCCAACTCCTGCATCCAGCAGGGACACCATAGTCTTATCCGAATGATTTCTGTTTGGACGAAGCAAGGACTCAGCTGATTCCTCCTGGAAGCCGAGGAAAGCTTCACAGACCACAGCGTGAGCTAGAATTCCTCCAGAAAGAGGATTTATTCCATATAATCAAGATTATGTGACTCTAAAATTGGATTTGGGACCTCTGTTGTCTTACAAATATGAAAGACTTTGTCTTCTCACCATCCTCTTTGTTAGCTTCCATATTATCGAATTACAGTATATGCTATACAGCAGGGATAGATTGGCATTTAATATATATCTGAATATAGAGATATTTTAATATTTATGTAACTGGAAGTCACATCCACACATACAAATATATATCTAAAGATAAAACTTATGTCCATATGTAGAAGTGCGTGTATGAGGAGTGTATGTAAAAATCTCTTCAGAGGGCTCTCCTATCCTTAAAGTTTTGCTATTGAGGACAGTCAGAGTGAGTACATGCCTCCTATTCTGCAGAATTATTCTCCTAGTCTCAAGGGACGATTTTGTATCTTATGTCTGCAAAATGAAACTGATCTCACAAATACTTAGCCCAGAAGTGTTCATTTCATCTTGGAAGTAGTCCCACTGAATTTAATGAGCCCTTAGATGGTAAAGTCTTTGGGGCTCTTATTTTCCTTTGTGCCTTATTCAATGGTAAACACAATCTCCATTAGTTTTTACATTAACATCTCCTGTTACTTACAGCAAAATGCTTTTAGGTTTTTACTTGAAAATGCTAATTCAAACACATAGGCACAAAACATCCGAGGCAAAAGACAACAATTAAATTAGAATTATTCTAAAATTACATTTGAAGAATATGGGTTGGCTTTGTGACATTTCAAAAGCTACATCTTTGAGTGTTGCTGCAGGGGTCATCTGATTTGGCCTTAATTGGAAAGAGTCTTGCAGCCACTGGGATTTTTGAGAGGGAAGGGATTGTGGACCTCAGTAAACACTTCAACTTGCTGATGAACGTTAATAGTCAGGGTAACTTTGGCTTCTACTTATCTGGGAGTGAGCACAGAAAACCACAGCTTTTGTGAACTCTCATGCTGACAGCCAAAGGTATCTGACTGTTGCACATGGGGGTCCTCTGGAATCCATTTCAGTTAGCAGCATTCTTCCAACCGACTGCACCAGCTCTGGATGAGACTTCTCTTCTGCATGCTTCCCAAATCACATGCCTAAAATAAGCTTCCTGCAGGCTGGAGTTGCTCAGTAGGATTGATGTGTTCTGACTATATATTTATTAATAAGCTATACGTAAAGCACAAACTCATTTTAGATAATTGACACATCTTTTTTTTTTTCCTTCCCAGATGGTTTCAAACTTTAGTTTCACAGCTGAGGATAACCAGCCTTGAGGATAATTAACCTTGCCAGCAGAGAATTTCTAAACTTTGTAAGTTTATAAAATTTGCAAGCTATTCTGGTGGTGTAAAACAATGTCCCACACTGACCAGAGCTCAGTATGAGGCTTAAAGTGTGTGACAATGTTCCTTTAGCAGGGTGCTTTGAAAGAATTCATGGGAAATTGTGCATGGTTTCTGAGGTATTTTTGTCTTGAGGGTTACTCTGCTAGCATCTGTTTATCTTCTCTTTTGACAAAAAAAGAGAGAGGTAGGAAATGGGAGGAAGATGGAACAGTAATAAATACAAATGTAGGCAGTAAACCCAAACTATTATTGCTATGAGAAAATTAGGTGAGATGAGTTGATTTGTGTATTGGTTTTCACTTTAAACTGTGTTTGAAAGGCACATTATCTCCTGCATTGGTTTTCATGTTAAAAAGTGGGATTCTGGCTCAGCAGTGCTGTCAAGAAGTACAATATGTCCCACCTCATTAAGAACCATCTTTTTCCTCTCCGTCTGTCTGGAACAGCAGGAAAACTAGTTTTCAAATAGAAAAATAATGTTTTGTACATTTGCTTTCTTCACCTCTGTATCTTTATTAGTCTGAAAATTCAATGAAATTTCCAGGGAAGTGCCTCTAGAACAACAATCCTAATAAAGGCACCATTCAGAACATCAGGGCCTGTTGTTTGGGATGTAGCAAGATGAGCAACTATGAGGGCCCAAACAAAAAAATGTATCGGACACTTGAGGGAAGGAAAATATGTCTATTTAATAGAAGTATAAACTGTGGTTGACTGACAGCATAACTAGAAGAAATTTAGAAAGGGAGGCACTTCTTCCTCTGTTTGAATATGTGATAAAAGTTCATCACTATTTGGGTTTTAGAAGCAGCGCAGCACTTTGTTTCTAAAAAGTGTGATTTATGTGGAAGTAAATAACTGTGCCATACACAAGAGAAATGCCCTGGAGGTTATTTGATTCATTACAGACATTGTTCAGATTACGGGCCTGATCCACCGTAACAAAAGTGTAGTACTTGCCACTTGCTTAGCTGAGTAGGCAGCAGCAAATTGCAGATGCTGGCTTTACTGCTGAACTAAGAGAAAAACAACTCCAAAAGCCATGAAGAAAAGACAACAGCAAAAACATCAAAACACTGCCTATGTTTTCAGGTAATTGCTTTCATCACCGTTCAGCTTTTGGGAACTACAGCATTCTTCAGGTTAAAGTGTTTCTCCTCATGGGATTCGTATCAATGCTGTGTCCTTATTCTTTACAACAGCCACTCAGAGGTCCTGCAAGAAATCAATTTTAAGCCTGTATTGTCTTTCTGAAGAATACTCCCAAAGACTGAATGAGGGGCTCTGATTAAACCTTTTGCTTTTAGAGGCCTCAGATCATACTGCTACTGTTCAACTAGTTGGAGTAGTGATACTGAATGAATAAAACTGTTAACTTCAAAAGGTCAGTCAGTCCTTTGCAAAGTCAGAGTGGCTGTGAGCAGAAGTTGGCTTTGCACAAGGCTGAAGTCCCACATCAAAGGTTGGGTAGAAAACTGTATTTTGCAGCTGAGGTAATACCAGAGGATGTGTAACTGTGTGAATGAGTATTGTTTGCAATACAAAAAGCCGTTTTTAAAAAGTAAATAAGTACAGGTTTAGTAAAAAGCAAATAGACTAGCATAATTTATTCCCCACAACCTAAAATACTTAGATCTTTAGTTCTATTGTAGTCACAAAAGGTAAGAGAGCCCAGTGTGTAACAAAAGAAATAAGCGTGCAAATCAATTTCGGACAACAGACATCAGTTACCAGTTTGCCACAAGGTGATGTTTAACAATCTGAGAGCAATGAAAGGAATTTTCAGGGAGAATAATTTACTGTGTTCTGGACTATGCATGTGCTAAGGATGATGTCATGGCCTGAAAGAGTAACTATGCAGACCATAAATAGTCTTTCAGCTAGAGAGATTTAACACTTACTTTGCAAGACAGGAGTGTATCTTTGAAGAAATCACTTTTCTCTTTATCCAAAGCCGCCTTTATCCAAGGGATATTTCAAATCATAAAGCAAGTTTTACTGTTAAAACTTTGGTGAACAGTGATATACTGTAGTGAAAGTGAAACACATAACAAAGTAGGAGCATGACTTGATGAAGCGCAGGAATGAGAGGGAAGGTAAGACCTCAAATCTTTTTGGCACTATGTCATTGACTTGCTTTGCAACCTGAGGCAAGACCCCAGCTGGCTTCCCAAAAAGCCAGGGTAACCTTACTTGCATTACAGGGTCACATAAAGTTTAGTTAGGATTCTGTGTGGTGTCTCCTGGCCTTGGAGTAAGTGTAGCTCTTTCTTTGTCTAACAAGAACAGGCCTGAGACAGTTCTATTAGCAAAAGCTGTAAGAACCTAGGGTAAAAAATGCGGTGGATGTACATACAACATGTTTACTCACTTAGGACTTGCTCTAACCAAAGTATCAGTGTTCCCAATATATAATAATACTGAGATGAGTAGACAAAAAGCAAGATTTTGTGGTGCAAAGGTGCAACTTTAAAGCAGTATTTTGGAAATTATGATATTGTTCGTACTCTTGACTCTGATGGAAGTGATTAGTCCCAGAATTAGTACAGGGCAACTAGACTGGAGTTTATAACCCTGATCAGGTACTCTATTACCTTCCATGCCCACTGCCACGCCGTGTCTTGCTGTTGACCTCGTCAGACCAAGTTCATACAAGGGTTGTCAGACTTTGGAACAGTTCAAAAAGGAAACAGCATACTCCTGTGCTGTCTTTGACTTTCTTCCATTGCCTCTTTTTGATAGCAAGCTTCAAGATTCCACTGGGACTTGTGGTATTTGGGCATTGTATTAAGCACTTTATCTAAGCTCTCTGGAAATACCTACTTACTGAGCTCTGCTCACACACATCTGCTGCTTGCTTACACTGGAAAGCTCATAGACTTTTCCCTTTTGCATGATGGGAAACCGTCTCAGAAATAGCACTCTGAAGAGTTGAACATTTTTTTTAGAAAAGACTGGAGGAAAAGGAAGGTATGAAAATAGATTAATATAAAATTAAGTACATGAATTTACTTTAATGCTGCTGTGTTGATTCTAGACTATATGCTCCATCTTTTTCTCATCTCCTCCTAAGTGTATAGCTCATTGCTTGCACAGTCTCTATGCTTATGTTTGATGAAATAATATTTCTGTACTGTCCACCTATGCTAGGATTTCTGAGCATATATCAAAAAAATGATGTGTATTTTTTTTTTTTTAATATAACAACATAGTATGGGAAAGGGAGGAGAGGTTTCTGTGGCTGTATTGTATAATAGAGATGAAAGCATAGTCTTTCTCCTGGATCCACAAGGTTATTTTTCAGGTAGAACTATCTGCACTTCGTAAAGGAAGAGTTAAAAAATGCAGACAAGTCACAAGGTAGGAAAGAGAAGTAGATCAGCAAGGGTTCAGGCAGATCTTCGTATTTTGTCCGTTCCAAGTTCCAGTTCCAAGCAGTGCTGCTTTGGCTGTGGCAGCTGCTGTAGCTCTAGGGCTGAAACAGCAGCTGCTAAGTACTACCTTGAGGTGCTGGATTTTTTTTTTTTTTTTTTCTTTAATCCCTCCATGCTCGGTTTGTGCTCAGGCATGGTGTACTTGGTTCTGGTTCAGGATTTAGGAATCAGGCAGCAAGCACTAAATCAGCTCCAGATGGAGTGATTTTTATCCACCTTGACTAAAATCAGTGCGACCCAGGAAGAAAGGCAGTGAATATACTAATATCAAAGATCATTGCTACCCAGCAAGACAGAAGAAAACTTGTTAGAATGCCCTTATTTCTAGAATGTATTCTGGGTAAAATATTTTATACTTGTATATACATATTGTGTGGTAGAAGGATTTAAGAATAAGAACAGAGCTGTAAGAACGGTAGACAATTTCCTAATACCTGACAATTGTTAACAAAGTAGTCTGAGTGATGGATTATTCCTTGGTTTTACAGAAAAGCCTCTTTATACACTGGATAAATTATCTGACTCCACACACATCATCTACTGGTTCCAGAAATCAAAACCCTAGGGAAAGTATGTGATACTTGCCTTTTGCTTTTGCCAGCAGCTCACATGTCTACAAAGCTCACCTGCAGCAATTAAGTATTGCCAGTACATTTCAATTAATTACATACTTAAGGGGAGACCTATCTGAGGATGATATTCAGGATTATTGCCTCTCCAGACTTCTGCAAATTGTAGAAAATAAGTGAACTGCAAATCATCTTTAGATTGCAAAGAGAAATTAACCCCAAGTTCATCTGGAAGCTGGGGAGGTGCCACCATGTGTTTGTAGTGTCCCTTGTAATATTTTCCTGGGTACCCACTTCCTGGGTGTGAGAGAGAGGATATGAAGCTAGACAGACCTTTGGTCTGACCCAAACCGTCCATTTCTGCAGGCGTAGCTCATTTGCTATGTCATTTAGGTAAATGGTAAATGTAATTAAATCATTGAATTGCAGTGGGTGTTGACCATTTTAAAACCTTAATTGGGCAATAAAACTGGAATCTAGATTATGGGTGGAGTCCTCTGACTGGAAATAACGTGTGGGAATGCTAATCAATGCACACTTTACAGTAGGAACACCAGACTAATGGGAACACCAGACTACAAAATACTTATTAAGGGCTTGTTCTACCTGAAAAGTGAATGGTAGTGTATTTTTATCAAAACAGCCCACTTCCTTTACCTCCCAATGATTTCCTCTGATGCTTGTAACTAAAAAGAAATGTTCCTGCTTTCTTCTGCTGCTTGTGCGTTGCAAGCCATATATGTAATAGATAGTGCTTTTCTAACACAGCTGTTTATTTAAAGTTCCAGTCATTGCCTCCACTAGAAACTCGCAGAAATCAAATGGACTATTCTGCTATCACTGAAGGCACGATTTAATGATGCGGTGTGTATCTACACTGATGAATTCAGCCTTTTTATTGGGGTTAATCTACGATGTATGGAGTAGACAGTACCTTCATTCTGCAGACCTGTCTTTGGGAAGCCCGCTTCCTCTCCTTTGCTCGTCTGTATATGGTAAACAGAGCCTATTTATTGAAGAAGACATCGAAGTACAAAGTTGAGGCCGTCGGGTGTCACTTTTACGCTCCCTTCTCAGAAGGTACCTTCTCCTTCAAGCAATTGGTTTCCAACTGGCCTCCAGCTTCCCCTAAAGAAATTGCTTTGTTTCACATTTGGCAAAAAGTTATATTGCTGACCCACTGTGTGTATAAATAGTCAAGGATAGATGGAAGCATTTGGATGAGAAATCTGTGACAGGTTTTTATGTGAAAACATTTAGTATCTGCTCCCACTTTAATTGCTTATTGTTTTTAAGTCAGTGACAAAAACATCCTGCTGAAATAGGAACACTGGGATCCCATCTGCAGGGAGAACAAATGGTGTTAAACAGGCCTTACTATCATGTAGACATGACAGTGTATCAGGCAAACGTATTAGTTGCTAGTTTTACTGTTGTTTTTAAGACTGCTTGAGAAAAGTTGCTTTAACCAGGCTTATGAACTTTCAAATGGCTACATAAAATTATTTCTTGTCTTTGTTTATGCATAACATAAAGCTACTCTGGTAAAAATAAAATAGAGACTTCATCTTTTAGAGGTTTACTATACCTTTATGTTGCCCTCAGGCCACTTCTACTTTTCTTGGGGGAAAGCTCATTCATATTTCTTCTAGAATAGGACCAGTCACTTCACTTCCACTTCGTAAAGGCTAGAGCTGTTTGTGATAAATCCTTAGTCCTTTTGGTCACATGTATATGTGAATGAAGTGTAATAGTTATTTTTCTTTTGTGGCTTAAACATTGACATTTTGTAGTTGTGGATATTCTCACAGGACTGAGTGTTTTGTAATATACTGAAACATGCTGCTGTGACAGAAATATCTTAGAAACACAGAGGTCTTCTTTTTTCCTGTAACAAACTTAGAAATAAGTATCAAAACAAATTATGACATATGGAATAACAACAGGCTGTATAAGAATGATGAATATGCTCCAGGTTTAATGTAGATGGAAACAGAAGCACTTTCATATGTGCCAAAACCTTTTAACAACATTTTGAAAACTGATGTTTACATTCTTTGAAATGTTTATATCTAGAAGCAACCTCCTTCTTTGGCAAACTTGGTTTAAATCATCTTGGTCCTCTGACAACCAAACTGATGAATATACCAATATGCTCTGATGTTGTCCTAAAGCTTGTTTTCAATAGAAGAGTTAACAGAAGGATTTGAGAAACTAATGTTCTGAAAATGTTATCCTCCAGTGGTTTGCTCCATTATGCCCATTAGGAAAAGTATAGTATCAGTCAAGATGAATTTTAGGAATACTGAAAAAAAATAAAAAAAGTAGTGCAAGAGTTGCCAACAGTATTTTCCTTAATGATTCAGTCTCCTGCAACTCCTGACCCTTCTGTGGTACAATATTACAACATAGATGGCAGTAGCACAGTGTGGCTGCTATTCAGCTTGCACATGGTACTAAATGATTCAATAATTATTAGGCTGTCAGACTCACATAATATCTGTAGGGTTAGGCTTACCCAGTCAAGTCTTGCTGGTCCAGTCTCACTGTTTATCTGTCCTTAAGTGTCTCTTTGGATACAGGACAGTATCCTAGTTCCAGTCCAATACAGGGGAAGGAATGGGGTGAGATCAGATCAGCTGGGGAGTAGGATTGGTTTCACAAAAGACAGACGAGTTTTCGTGGTGCTCTCTCTTTCTTACTTGCTATTTGCCCCACAGGCTGGTTTTATTGTAATCAAGAAAAAGTCACCCAGTACAGCTGCTGCTCTCTTGGAGCAATTTGGTGGTATAGGTGAGGAGTCCAGAGATTACATACTCCTGTTTGCTTGGTTTGAGCAAACAAGCTTTACCCATCATCTTTGTTCATTGCATGTCGCTGGAACAAATGGAGGATATACAGCGCTTTGTTCTTGCCTGGGCTGGAGGGAAAAAAAGAAGTTGCATCTAATAGACAGACGTCTCGGATTCTGGAGTAGAAGCTGTGTATAACTGACTACCTCTCAGATGACACTCCAATTCAGGAGAAGTGGTGAAAGGACATCTGTTGGCAAATTGCCTTTTTGGGGTTATTGAGAGCAGCAAGTTGAAAAACAGAAGAGATGAGGATATGTGGGATCCCAACTGACCATAAGAAATCAAATTGCACTCTTTAAAAGAAAACTGATTACCAGACATATTAAGCTTTAATCTTATTTGCAGTTAGTAGCCCCAAAGAGAATGCTTTGTTGGAGACCTTCCAAGAACAGCTATTGCAGACAGCTTGTAAAACAAAGACAATACGATGGGAATAATGCAAATACCATTCAACATTTGCTATGATAAAGTTAGTTTATGATGCCCTTTCTAACAACCTCAACAATAAACGCCAGTTTCTTCATTGGCAATTCGCTCTGGTGGGACAAACACTTCCCCAAGTTGATGCAAAGACAGTATTTACATATTTCTTTCTTTTTACGAACCAGATTATATCTGGCAGATAAATATACTTCCTACTTCTAAGGTTTTATTTTTAAAACACCATTTGAATACTGAATGAGTGCAAAATGATCTCCATTAAGGTACCACTTATTTGCATTCAGTTCAAATGGGATGCTCTTCAGGTTCCAGTGCAGCAAACTGCCAAGCCCTGACACAGTGACCCGCTTCAACTGGGGAACACTTCAACCCTGGTTCTGTGAGGATTCCTTGGCAAAGCTGCTCCTGGCTGTTGTCCTCACAACACTAAGCCGTGCTGCTGACATGCGTTACGGTTACACATACCCTGTCTGTGTGATCTGGCCCCTGGTGCCTCTGTTTACCTTGCAGGTAGCCTCAACTTCAGTTCCTCATCTGCCCTGAGCCTAGCAGCTTTGGCACTTGTCTTGTTCAGTTCAGCTCTCTGCAGCTGTAGGTGGGCTGCACGTGTAGGACGGAGACCTATGCAGGCAACTGAGCCCATCAGTGCCCGCCTCAGTGCAAATTACACAGGGGTTCCGCTTTGCAGCGTACTAGCTGTTTTCCCTACACCTGGTATTTTCTGGGGTTCTGGGCACATCACAGGAGTGGCACAGCTTGGACAAACATGTAACCAAAGCAAGAAGAATCCTTTTTTTCTTCTCCCCGCTAGGCATTCTGCAGTATGTATGTTAGAGTAATTTGAGAGTCATATGAAATTGGAAGGATAGCATTGACTATAATTGCAAACCATCACAAAGATTTTAAAAATCTATTTATTTGTTCTCATGACTTGAAGATGTACGTATTTTAAAAGATCGCTCCAATAATAATTTTACAAAGTTGATTTAGCAGTGTTCCACAATCCATAAACCTGAATCTCAATATACTTGTCTTAATACAAACGCCATAAACTTAGTCCTTAAATTATAGACTACGTTTCTGAATGTACACTTACTCCAGAATTACATCTTTTTATCTACATGGTTTAGTGAATTGATATAACTTCTTAAAGTGTCTTCGGCTGTATCTAGATGTCTTGGCACTGACTTCTTTTCATGAAATTGATAACATTTTTGCTAAGTGAGTTTCCTGGACTCAGCTGCAATGCAATAGAATAGATAATCGAGGTGTCATAAAGACATTCCACCAGAGGAATTTGGGATACATCCTACAGCATCATCAATCATAATGGAACGAGCGTTAAGCTGCTTGCATACAGTAAACTGCTTGCATACAATAGATCATTCTTGCTAAAACTTTTTAGCATAAATTGAAAACACAGATTTTTGGCATGGGGAAAGCCTTATATTATCTGCCTGTGTATAAACACACACCTATTCAACCTGCAGCCTATAAATGCTAAATGAAGGCAGCTCTATAGTTCTTGCAGTGGTATGCATTAACTCTCACAGGGAAGCTGCCTGTCATAGTACACAGTCCCTGATGAATATATCAGCTGAGCAACACAGCAAAGCTCAAACATATAAGTTGTTTAAGCACACAAGGAATCCCATTCAGCTCATTGAAGGTGAACATTTGCACGAGTCCTGCGCTGGGTGAAGAATAACTCCTTGTTCTACTGTTTATGCATTGGCTCCCTTGGTATTTTTACATGTATGTTTACTCTGCCACGTGACTACAATTTTAAGCATTTCTCAAAATGTTTTTTAATCAAACTATTCCAGTCAACATCAGTCAAAGCTGCTTTTAGTCTCACCCTCATCTTACCCTGGTTAGATGTCTCCTCTCCTCGGGAATCCATCGTCCACTTTTGACTGCCCAGTGAGGGATGAACAGGCAGATGGAGTCCAAGTGCAACCACCATGCTGCTGCCAGCACTCTCCTGATTAGAGAGGCTGGGCCTGATGTACCTTCTTTAATGCTTACAAAAGTAGGCAAGTACATGGCTGTCAAAATACGCAAACATCAAAATACACAGAAAAACAGGGCTGTGTATGTTCTCTACCTAGCAAACTAAGTACTCATCCTCAGCAGATCTGTGGGGGCACAGAAGGATTCTGAACCTATCGGTTTTCTCTGAAGAAAAAGTATCCCAAATGAATGGCTGGGAAATCTAAATGCCTTTAAAGAAGGCCTAAGTTACTTTTGAAGGAGGCAAGAGCAAGTAGCACCTGCATATATGGCAAAGAGAGTAAAAAATTTAATCCTATGGTTAGACAAAAAAATACCATAGGGCTGGTGGCAGCTGCACGTGTGTGGTGGGTAAAGGACTAGAACCAGTCAGTGCCTAAACAGGTTTTTAAAGAGAGAAATAAATGGAAGCATGGGCAAAATTTCCCCCAAATTGTGGGGCATCAGTATGACAGTGTTCAGCACCCACCTAACTTTGTCTGCATACCTTCTATTCTTTTTTTCTTTCTTTCCATGTTTAAATTCTATTCAGAATATAGTGTTTCTGCCAAGGAACTCGTTAAATATGTTTATAATGAGCACAGCATGGTTTTTGGGTTCTGTAAACAAACACCTCTTTAAAGTTATACATCATTCCAGAGACTTAAGATTCACTCGTCAAGGAAACCCAGTGTTTTCTTCACTGAAACTTTGCTAGACTTTTTAAAGAGGGCACACAAACTTTGATCTATAAACTTTAAAAAGCTGAATTTAAGAGTAGGGAAAAGATAAAACACTTCCCAGAATTCAAATGTCATAACATATCTGGGGGTGGGGGTGGGGGTGCTGAAGTAATTTTCTAGCTGTTTTAAATAACCTTAGTACACAAACCTTGTTATAGGGGACGCGTCTAACATTTTGATGCTGCAGTGGGCCGCATGCCCGTGCCCCAGTGCCTGGCCCAGGGCCATTTGTGACAAGGAAGATTGTTAGAGCCTGATGGCCCAGTGCAACATTTCTGTCACCCGTGGCGGTACACGAGCTGCGCCAAAGCCACCCGTGGCCCAGCAAGGAGCGTGGGCACCGCTCTTGCTGGTGTCCCCCACCAGAAGGCGTCGGGAGGACAATGCGGGGAGCCCCGCAGTTCTCGCACGTCCTCACGGCCCCAGTCCTACCTTGAAGGCCGCCCGGGAGCCCCCGGCCCTGCCCACCGCACGGGCCCGCGCTGCCCACCCCTCAGCCAGGGGGCTGGCGGCGCCCAGCACGGCCCGCGGCGCTTCCACCCG
>NW_020799095.1:82659246-82724346 GCF_003259725.1 Athene cunicularia | reverse complement strand
AGAAAAAGCTCCGGGCGGGTGGGGGGGGCCGGGGACGTCCTGTTGCCGCTCTGTGTCAGCAGCCTCCGGGAGCGCCCGGGCGTGCGTGTGTGCGCGCGGGGGGGAGTGCCGGGGCAGCACCCCGGGCTGTACCCTGCATCGCTGTCACGTCGAGCTCCATCGGTTCGTGTTTATTACATAACATGTGACTAATATTTCAGACTTCCTCTTATCTGCTGGAATCCGGATCAGACTTATTTTATTTCCTTTTGATTCGTAAAGCTGAAGAAGGTCGGGGAAGCTAGCGCTCTCGTGCCAAGTAGTTGCCTGAAGCAACTTAGTTTTCATGTGACTTTACCCGTGTTAGCAGAGGGTCACTACCTCCTTCCACTGTAAGAAAGCAGAAGTGTGTCGTCCATCTCCCCTGCACTCCCCCCCGCCCCCGTTTATTATTAAGCACGGCGGAGTTTCTTTAGGTCCTACTTGGTTTTAGCAGTCTCTACAACCTGCCACTTCGTAAGCTTACAGGGCGAGATACTGAAATAGAAACTGGCGTTTGTGCAGCAGCTGCTGAGAGAAATAACTTTTATGCTCATGAACAGGAGTGAACCAGCCTCTTCTGTTTATATAAATGATGTTGGCACTACATGAACTGTAAATGAACATAGCCAACAGCTGTGCAAACCAAAACTATGTAACTAACCATGTATTTTTATACACTGCTACGCTCAACTTTGCTCCTCTGCAAAGGCGATGAAGATCATGCTACTCTGAACACTTGGAACACCACAGAACTCATTTTTCTTGTAAATACAAAGGACTGCTTATATTGGAGAAAGCCTTTTGCTTTCTAGTGCCAGCTTCATCATTTTCTGGGGGATTTGGGGATTTTGTCCGTGTCCTCCTGTGATGTTGGCCTTTCTTAAGTGGTGTTGCTAGCACTTTGAATTTGAATTTGTTGCATTTTATCATGCTTACCTTATCTGTAAAACATGAATGCGCATCAGAGATAAATATTCCTCAAATGATTGCTGATAGGAAACAATTGTGGCAGCACGGTCATCTTCAGAAAAATTATTCAAATGATAGCTGGCAAGGACACTGCCTACAAGCCAGCCGTGACATCAAGGTGATAATGATAACATTTGGATCATCACTGGATGCTGCCTGCTTTTTCAGAACTGTAAGCTGAGTGAACGAGGATACCTTATTCCTCATATACCTTCTCTTGTAGGAACAGAACAATTCAAAGTCGCCTATGAAAGTCGTGGAAATGTTTTAAAAATACCATGTGACAGTCATTGCATAGACTAGTGGTGAAGTGGTACTGTTTCACTTTTATACAAAGGTTTATTCCTCCTCATCTTCTAAAACTGGGTTTGTTCGAATGAGTTCAGGAATAAGCTATACAGTGAAAGAATGGAGGTAATGTAGAATAAATTTCAATGCCAAATTGCCGCTTTAGCAAAATAATACCCTGCTGTTCTGTCTTTGTTGCATATGTGTTGATAAACTATACATTAGCTGTAAACTTGTTAAATATTTTTCTTTCTTCTATCACAGAAGGAGTGTGATGTTTGTCTTTGGGATGAGAACAAAAAGTTGCACCAGGGACACTCATCTAAAAATAGGGTACTTCGAAATACTTAAATCATTTGAAGGCAATTTACATTATCTTTAGTTCAAGAGACAAGAGATTCTTGGCAGATTTTGCATTTTACAATTTTAGTGATTTTTTTAGTGTAGATGATACTTCTCAGACTCTTCACAAAAGTTTGATTCACAGGACCAAAATGATATGGTCTTCGGCTCTGCAGTCCTCCCCAGTCTGTTTCTTTAAGTGTCTTCTATGTGGAAGTGTTGGAACTGTCTCTAGATGCATTCTGACCTATATTGGGAGCCTTCAGTGCTTGAGGACTAGCCTACCAGTTTTTAGTTTTTTTGCATAAGATGCATTAAAACACCCTTTAGCGGTTGGAGGGGTGCTTTTGAGAATGGAGCAAGTTTCATACTTCTAAACTGATCACCTTATCATGCATTTTGGAGTTCTTAAATTACTAACCGAAATCTGGAAGCCTGTATACTGTCCTTTAGGCCCAGTTAGAGCATATGTTTTGCATTCCAGTGTTGCTCTTTGAGATCTTGATTTTTAAAGTTTTTTGGAAAGTGGTAGGGTGTTGTGTACCTCCCTGGGGCCAACATGGTGAATTTGCATTGGAATCGTGGCAGTGGAGTTTATTTGGAGTTTATCTAGATTAATAGCTTGTGGGAGATACAAGAAGCATTAAAAGGCAAATGTCGAATACTTCTGTTATGGTATGGGTCTTATACCAATATGTAATAGAAGTAGGCTTGGATCCTTAAATGTGATGTTCCTCATCGCGGTTGTTTTCTGTCCTCCTTTGACTGTTGGCAGATTCTTTATTATAAAGGTGCACTAGAAATTAATTTGAATAATTATGCATTGAATTAAAAAAGCATACCTCTGAACTATATATTTCCCACTTCCACTGAGCAGCATCTTAATTTTTGAGTTGTAAGTTATTTCTTTTCTGTTTATGTTGTTTATTCTACTTAAAACTACAGGCATTTTTTTAATGTCTTCCTTTGTGATTCTTTGTATTAACAGTATTAATTTCTAATTCTCCACCTAATCTATTACTACAGCAGCCTTTTACAGGTAATGATTAACAACAAAGCAACAAAGTTTTACATGAAGATACCACAGTTTTGTTAGTGCTGGCCACTGCTGTTTTGAGTCCTGATACTTTTAATTTTCAACAGCTATGTTCTCATATTGAACAGAGATCTCCCTTGAATTCCACAGGGGTGCTTGTAATCCCTGCCTGCTTGTACTAGGTCTACTTAATTTAGAAGGTTGCTGACCATACTAATAATTTTGTCTTTAATTTTCAGTAACATTTCCACATTTATTAACATAGAATTTTATCTGCCACTGTGTTACCTGTACATCATGGTTGATTATCTCCCAGCTGGTTACACTTTTGGTCTTCTGTACTTGACTAACATACGTAACTGTTAACTTTTCTTTCTTTCCCAGATCTTTAATTAGTGCCTTTTAAATGTTTCTTGATTTATGGATCCTTAAAGCACCTTGCTGTCACCTTTTGCCATGTTGAAGTTTGACTATGTATTCATAGTTCAAGCTTCCTGTTTCTTAGCTAGGAATAAAACAAAATATTTAAAGTAAAATATAGCTAAAATCTGCAAAATATATCTGCAGTGTTGTAATCATGGCTTTTACTCAACTTTTAGTACCAAATTTATTCTTGACAGTAGTATTCTAAATTTAACATCCCTAGATAAAATGTTTTAACTGCATGCTTGTCATAAAAGCATTTTGACACCATCTTCCACTAATTCTGGTGAGGCATTTTTTCCCTTTTTACAGTCTTCCTAGTGAGCTTAATCCATTATGTGAAATCAGCCCATCGTAAAAATCAATGGAATTGATATACTTTTAGCTAATGTATTAAAGAGCTGGCTAACTGCTCTATTATTCATCTTTTGATTACCTAAATATGGTTTTACACTATGAAATAGGAAGGTTCTTAAGGGGCATTTACTTTCGGGTAAATTAGAAACTTGTGACTTTGAGCACTGCATAAATATCTTGCACATGTACTGTTGTAGTAACGCCCAACTCATTGAGATGTTCTTACCATCAGGTTCACATAAAGATCTGGTTATAATTCACTAAAGAAAATGAGCTTGAATTCTAAAGCCCTGGGCTATGAAGCTTACTGAGTGGTGGTTTGTAGTTTCTTGTAGGAAATACAACTTTGATTCCATGTCTTTGTTTGAAGGGCTGGTGGAACTGAGCAGTCAACTTAGCAGTTACAGTAGCAGAGAGGGTGTTTAGCTGATAACCTCAGTTGTCACTGAAAGCAAATGTGCTTGGAGACCTGGTCAGCTAAGAAAAGGTAACCTTGGCAAGGTGGTCTCCCTAGATTTCTCTTGATATCACTTGCCACCCTTGCTTCTGTGATCCAGAGCTTTATTTTCAATCATTAAAAAAAACCACACAACTTTTTTTCTTGTCCTCTTCTGCCTTTAAGTGGTAGGTAACTGTGGTATGGAACTTGATTGTGAAGTAGCTTCCAAACTTTTTTTTTTGCCAAGGTATTTGGTTTTGGTATTAGAGTGGTCAGCTTCATTTTTCTGGCATTAAAAAATTATCCTCAGTAGTCAGAGCTTTGTTATGGTGCCTTTTCACTGGAATTATTGTTTAATGACCACTGCAACTGTCTTTAATAGCTTTGGCTCATGTATTTTTCCTTTATTATGAGATGGTTTTCAGCATTTGAGAGAGATATCCATGTAGGGATATTGAGCACTATTTGTGTTGTAGACTGCTATTATCTGGTGGTTCTTAAGACATTTGTGTGCGTTCTCCTGTGAGAAGTTACTTCTAGTAAAGAACAGTATAAAGCACCAGCAGTTTGCTACTGTGGGACTGGCTGATGTACAGCTGCTGTAAAATTTACCCCCAGTTAAGGAAGGAAGTGTTTTCAAACATTTTTTTTTTTTTTTTCTTGTGCCATGCTGGTATCAACTTTCAGAAACTTTACTCTGTTAGAAAACTTATCCAAAAGATAAGCCAGTTCAGGGTTCTGCTGTCTAGCTGGAAGAGCATTAGCATCCTTTGCAGGCAGAATGTGTGAACTGCTCTTTTGTTCCATAACACTTGTCTCACTTTTGAAAACTTTGTCCCTTAAACTGCGAGCCAGTGTAATATTGTAACTGTTTTGAAAAGTTGACTTATTTTCACTAGTGCTAATATTGGTTAAGTTGTGTAAGTGGTAGAGTCTCTAGGATTTTTTTTTTTTTGTGGGATTTCTTACAGTAGGTAAGCTCTGAGCATTTTTTGTATGAATAGTATTACTTTGCAATGGAGTGTGGTACTGTTTTCGTGTGGAGTTGCAATACTACTTCATGTAAGAGAATTCTTTATGTGTAAGTGAAGTCATATGACGAAAAATTTGTTATTCCAGTTATGCGGAACAATTGAATCAGGTTGATATTCAACATCCAAGTTGCCTGTGAAGACTTGTTACAGGCAAGCAAGGGGGTATGTCGTGTTGTTTGACTTTTTTTACAGTGCATCAGAATAGGCTTCAGAGCTTCGGCTGGTGCTTCCCATCAACCACAGGAATTATGATAATATCACAGTGCATAAATATCTTGCATTAAGTAGTTCTACAGGAGACAGGAATACTAACCTCATTTTACAAGCGTAGCACGACGAACGCTAACAGAGCCTGAAGAACTTGAATCCTAATCTGTTTAGTCTTCTATAGCCATGGGTCATTGCAATCTTATCTTTTTCCATGCCATTTAAGCCTGCACTCTGTATGCTAGCAATGCTTTAGTGCAAATTGTGCATGATAACCAGAATTACACTGAAAATTAAAAGGGAAGTGATAATGCTGGGATTCTTCCAGGGAGAGTGAAGCAAATTTGTTTGTGGGTTGTTTTTTTTTTTTTGAGGGTTCTGAGAGTTACAAACCAGGGGATGGGAATATTGGTAATGGGTTGGAATGAATTGTCAGTGTGTAGAGAGATCTGGAACTGCTCATTACATGTCTGAATGAAGAAGCTGACTGAAAAGCAGAATGAAAAATTCATCAAATGACCATGGACCCCTCTATAAAGAGAAAAAGGTATCTAGTACTGGTCTTAGTCAGATGTCTCCACACTAGTGTTCTAAACTGAGTTTAACTACTTCATGTTGTCAGTTCTTAACTTTGCTAGGCAATGCTTTTATTTTAAAAAGCAAAAACCCCACAAGTACAGTAGGCTTCTGAATCTTCAGATGGTCCCAAGTGCAAATTAGTTGTAGGTGAAAAAATAAGATTGGTCAGAGTGGTGCTTTCTCTCTGCAACGTTCATCAGTTTGATTACCATTATGAATAATTTAGCATTAAGAACCACCTGGGCTCTTATGTGTGCATATCCTGTTCATGATGTTTCTGCATTAAATACATTGAAGAGAGAACGTGCACTGATGGGCATTTGTAAAGTATCTTTAAGGACTCATTTAAGTTAAAATTAAACTAATGGATTTATTTAGTTTTCAGTTCATTGTGTACTCAGGGTAATTGGGATTGATACACTTCTCAAACACAGAAGCTGAATCCTAATTCTAGAAGCAAAACTCAGCTTTGACTGTTGTCTCCAGACAGTACTTCTGTAAGAAATTTCTTCGGTTTTTGCTGATTGGGATACTACTTTGAACGTCCAGTTTGTGAATTAGTGACTGTTGTGAAGAAGTTAAGGACACATATCCACAGAACTTTTTTTTTTTTTTTAAAGACCAGTTTGTGGTTTTAAACTCTATTTTCTATATTATTGTGTGAATGAAGTAAATGTCTGCTATCTTTCTTTGAAAAAATCGTTGAGGACAGCATACCAGAGCAGTCCTGTTGCAAAGAGATAGTTGGAATAACAGGTATACTTAGAATAGCCAGAAAAAACCCACCCCTGCAAGCAATGTGTGACTGTGTACTCCTTTTTCAATATGCTCTTGCAAATTTTTCTTCAGGGCTCACTGATCAGAAGTTTAAGAAATACGGGTATTTAAATTAGTAATAGTTTAGTAAACCTATTTTGTTTTGTTTTTAAGTTCTGGAGATAGTACATCATACTACAAACATTAAGCTTCCTAAAGTGCAGCAGAGATACTAAGTTTAAATATGTTTATCTGAAATACATATTTCAAGAAAAATGAAACTTACCCTTAAGGCCCTCTGCCTGCTAAGAGAAGTTATAAAATAGAAATCCTTTTTCAGGCTGACATTTCTAAATATTTGATTTTGTGGTTTATTTTTCTGAACTGAAAGTCTCAGAAACAGCATGAAAAATACAGTGTCATTCAGTTCAGTAACTTTAGAGAGTAGGAAAGAGCAGTACCACCTTCAGGAGCCTTCATGCAGATTAAAAATTATATGCTTGTTGTAACTTCTCACAAACTTTGAAAAGCCTTTAGATTCTTATGTCTTACTCCTTGCTCCAAAGCCGTTCTTGTATGAAAGGGTTACAGATAGGATCAGAAAGTCCATTAAGTTAAACTTGCATTTGCTTGAGACTTGGATTAAACCTAAGTATCTGACCTCTTTAAAGAATAGACTAGTAATGTTTTGGAAATGTAGTGTAAGATAGCTGTGGGAAAACAACTCCAAGCTGTTCAGTTGTCCTTTTTCTTGCAACTTCTACTGTGGTTTATTTGGGCATTGAAGTGAATAGGGAGAATAATGTGACAGGAAGGATGCACAGGAATTCTTTATTCTTTGTAAAAGCTCAAGTTCCCTGCTAAAGCAGAAGAGAATGGGGCAGCTGCTGACATGTTAGATGAATACTCATCAATAATGTTTGGGTTTTGTTTTTTAGCTTCAAATTGGTTTTAAGGTATGGCATCACAGGTTTTATGAACATTGGACTAAAATATTTTCTAAGCGTATAAATCAACATCAGACTTAAGGACTGCTTCAGCTGTGCAGAGTTCCAGAATTAAACAGTTGATAATCTAGCCTTTAAAATAACTCTAATGTGCTGAGAGTTTAAAAAGTATTGGTAGTATTGCTTTAGAAAAAAAATAGTGTTCATTATAGGCTCTAAACCCTGTATTTGATGTTTGGCTGTGAATAGATTCATTGAATTGCTGGGAGCTGCATTAATATTTTATCAAGTCTAAAATAACTTGCATGTTTGTAGTTGAAATACTACTTTGTTGTACAATATGTTAAAGAATGAGGCAAAATTTGGTACTGTGAGTGTACAGTAACACTAGCAGACTCATGCAGAAAATATTAAACAATCCATCAACTCATACAAGTGTAGTTGGAAGAAAGATACCTAAATGCAGTACAGCAGAATCGTAGTTACTCTGACAAAAGCATCTGAAAAAAATCTTTACTTGTATATTCAAAAGGTATGTGATACAGTTGTTAAAAGTTGAAGGCTATTTTTTTGGTATTACAAATTTCAGTACTATTTCAGAATATTTGCATTATTCTGAGATGACACCATAGCATTGAATGAAAAAGGGTATTTAAAAATCATGAACAATTCTAGGAGTTTACTGAGTAACTAGAGCTCACTAAACCACTTTAAAGCGATGTTCACCTTGTGTGTGCCGACCCAGCACAAAACTCTTATCTATCAAAATATGCTTGTCAGGCTATATATCTAATTTTGCAACGCAGTTCTAAGTCATAAAAACTTTGGATCTGCAGTAGTTAATTAAAAAAAAAAAAAAGTGGTGTAACCAATACTCAAAAGAAACCAAGTAATCCTGAATACTGAGTTTGTTAAATCTTTAAAAAAGAAACCCTATAAAAAACAGAAAACCAAGTCCCTTGTTTCTGGAAGTTATTTATTTTCTGTCTTCCTTCCTCATGTTTCTTTCTTTTAGTTCTATTTGGATTTTGCAGAGTTGTCAAATCACATCTTTTATTTTGTCTCTCCATGTCCAGGAAAACTAATCACTCTTCTGCAACCAGTTAATGCTTGAAATCTGCTGTGTTCAAGAAACCAATTGTCCCACTCAGCTGTGATCTGATTCACAGAAGTACAATAATATGTAATTTTCTTGCTTTGGATTATATCAAAGCTTTCTTATGCAGCTTTAGACTATCATGACTCCTCCTTTTTTTTTTTTTTTCCCCAAAGTTGTGCTTTCCCAAACACAGCAAGAACTTCTTTGAGCTGAAACAATGGTTTCCCTATGTTTCATGAGTGTTATGTATATTTGAAAGACATTTAAGGACTCTTTTTAAGGATGTTGAAAACTTCATAAAGCATCTTGGCTTCTGCCAGGAAAACAATGCCTTTTTTTTTTTTTTTATAGCATACCTCATGTTATTTGCAGTAGAGTTGAATAGCACTGACTTGCGGTAACTAGTTTGCACTAATCCACTAGTTTGGATCACTACCATTTTTAAACAAAGAATCCACAATGGGATGTTTTTTAAAATGAGCAGGCTTTCTTTATTGTCACTTCTATGCAGAAGAGCCCAGACATAAACAGTATGCAAGTCAGGCACTGATTTCCAAATCAAATGTTTGACCTTGGGATTCTCATAACTAAATTTTCAACTTGGGCTGTAAAAATATTTGATACCAACTTTCTTATAATAAAACCATCTTTTGTTGCAGAGGCTATTGAAATTATGATTCACTACTGCTTCTGTCTGCCAGGATGAGCTGTATAGTCTATTTCTATGGAGCAGAAACAAGAATAATGTCATGTTATTCCAAAAGACTGTGTTTACTTCTGTATCTGTCACTTGTAAAATGCTGGCTAATTGTTAGTTTAAAACAGCTCTTATCAATTACTGTTGTAGCATACCGTCTTAACAGTTTTCCACAACTTGTGATTTCTCCATTTCTTCCATTTGTTTGAGTGTGTAATAACTGGTTGGGTGTATCATTAATTTTTATTCAGAAAGATGTGGTAATGATTCAAGAGTGATAGTGGAGAAATGTGTCTGAAAGAATTAGAAATAATAGAAATTGCTAGTAATTTGGGTTTTTTGATATCTAGTTTGACATGTTTTAGAGACCTGGCTGTCTGAAAGTGAAGCTCAACCTTTTCCAGAAAATCATCCCTTTTTTTAGTGTAACTCATGTATTTCAGAAAAAAATTTTCTTACCTCAGTCATCTTACTGAGAACGTTCATTTTAGTGTACTGGTGCTTGGAGAGTATTTGGAAAAGGTGTGAGGTCTTGTATTTTCCTATACATGCAAGTTCTTGGTATAATTTAATTTACTAGAGAGATTTCAATATATTTTGAATAAATTAATGAATCTATGTTAACAGTTTAATAGATAGTTAAAACAAAAATCTCGGATATGTTAGAAGTAAGAGACAATACTTCTTTAAGAGAAGTGATGGCTGGCATCTTTGAATTAAATTGAAATCTGTTTATGGCCAGGCATATTGAATAAGAAATGAACACAGTGGCCTAAGTGACAAACACTGTGTTTAAAGATTTCCAAATCAGTGTGTTGTGGTATGGAGGAGACAGGATTATTTTGGGTCTTTGGTGGTGGCTAGAACTGCTACTGCTTTGGCATCATGAAACTGGTCCTGGACTGAGCAGTCACTTTCAGTCAAAAGAAGGAAAAAAGTTTAGCGAGTCTTATGCAAACAGTTGTTGAAAAATTATCTTCCTTTTCTAAAAGGAATTTGTTTCAGGAAAAAAAACAAACGTATTTCTTAAACTTCGAATGCTTATGGAGGAACATTACTGAGAAACCTCCAAGCTCATGAAGTCAACTGTATATTGACTAGGGAAATTTTAAGAGACTTCCATCTTAAAACTGTGTATGTCAGGAAGTCTTTGTATCTACTGCAAATTAAGTTTTATGGAAGAAATACTGTTCAGCTTCAAAAAGAATGTTTAGTAGAATTATAAATAGTTTTTACATGGTTCTTTTAGGATAGAGGAAAGTTAAGGACAAAACTTTAATATACAATGTTTGAAGGACATCTGGAAAAACTTGAAGGCACTTGCTTTGCCTGCATCTGTACAGATCAAATGTCCAGCGTTCAAGTGATGGGGGGGACGTTTCCCTGCCCATACCACTGCTGGCTGGAGTTTTGTTCTCTGCCTGTCTCATCCCATGTCAAATATGGTAACATCATACCCTGTGGTGGTCCTTGATGTAAAAGCTAATAGTGTTTTTAGGTAAATTTTTGCCCCAGGCAGGCAACAAAAATCGTTTTGGCAGGAGAGGAAGAGTTGCCTTTTGAGACAGTTTGATCTGCTTTGTTCACTTTCAGCTGTCCATTGCTTTTCCCCTGTGCCCTCTCCGCCCTCCCCTGCCCCCGGTTATAGGCTGCTTTTAGTCATATTCAGTGGCCAGAAGTCCACCAAATATTAAATTGGCACAAGTTTGGTGAATACTGATGCTGAGGAAGAAGAAAGACAGCAGCTCAACAGTTGTCGGTTCTTTTCTAGACTGCCAGTTCACCAGTGAGCCATATTTTTGATGGACCAGATGGCCTTGGAACAAACCCCAGCATGTGATACGTCTTGCTGATTTGGTAATTAAGAGAAACAGGGAAGATATCATAGTATCATGTGGGGAATGGGTGGAGGAATAAAGGCGAGCTCATAAGGGGCAGCAGCAGCAAGGTGCTGAAGTTACTGCTATTCACAGAAATCTGTGGGAGACCAGGCCACAAGTTCTGCTTTCCACAAGGCAGGATAACTTGTTTTAGCAAGGGCTGCTTGCAGGCAGACTGGAGTTTATTTCTAAGCATTGACATTCCATCAGATATTTCTCAGTGTACTGCTGCTCCTACTGCAGCTGGTCCTTTTAAATTATAAAAAAGTAGGCAGCTGCTGCTATGGGATGGTTTTTTAGAACACAGTAGTAAAAGTTAAACCACTTTGCTTGCATTAATGAGTAGTCATGTTTCTTCTCCCCAGCACAAAGTTTTCACAGTTTGCTTATGAACTTTTCAATCTGAATTTACTGATATTTTTTTTTTTTAATGGGAATAGTTTGAAAACCACTCATAGAAGAGATATTAGCTAATAAATCAGCTATTTTGTAAATATACTGTCTCCTGTTCTTCTCTTGAAAAACCAAAGAGGAGAACAGGAGAGTAGACTTCAGACAAGATGAGAAGATTAATGTATTGTTCATACCTGTAAAGTATGTAAGCTGATGTAGTTAGGGAGAGTGATAACCTAATTTATTTACTTTCTGAATACCGTGAGGAAAAGGAATGAAAGAAGCTCAATTCACCATCTTGGTGCTAGTATTTTCTACTCTGAAATTAAACTGAATACCTTACTGTGTTAGGAAAACTAAGGCTTACTACTTAACTGTGACAGCTACTTGCACAGAAGGGTGGTATGAGAAAAATTGATACAGCAACTGTCTGCTCAGACTTCAAATTCAGAGTTGGATATTTAGTTATGACCTAGTTTCTTTGGACGTGAGTTCTATACTGTAATGTTACAGAAACTAATAGGAAAGACTTCTTATACTACAAATAATAGTATAACCGTTTATAGTAATATTCTCACTTTCCTGAATGCTACTAAATGATATGATTTTAAGGACTTGAGTGTTACTAAGAAATGAAATGTTAATGTTAGTGTGGACACTTTTTAACATTGTTGTCACCTATACTTTCACTCCTGTTTTTACCTGAATGATCTGTTTTTTCCATATGTAATATGGAACATTGTTCTTGGCATAAAAAAAAAGATAATCGTCAGAAGAGTTTGTTGCTTCAAGCCTTGAATTGAATAAATCCAAAGAAAAAGCATAGGTTGTCTTAAGGTGTATTGTAACTATTTTTTCATTTGTTGCTAATAGTATCTGACTTATGTGTTTATGTTGATCTGCCTAATGGGGATTGCTCTGTCTTTTTTTCTTTTAGCATATTAACAAAAATTTTTATATTGCATGTAATGTAATACATGGTTACACTCAAAATTCCCTTCATTCTGGTAATGTTCGTGAGTCATGGATACTAATTTCAAAGCATTATAAATGAATCACTGGGTCACAGTATTGAAATACTGTACTACTGGCTCCTCCTAAAATAAAATCAAATCTGATAATGCGACATTGCTTTGTTGAAGACTGTTTCAAAAGTAGTAGACTGCCTCGAAGAGCAAATGTTTTGAGACTGAGAAAAACTTGAACTGGGTACATTAAGTGATCCAAGCATCTTTTAATGATGAAAAATAGTTGGGAGTTGGGTCAGTAATAAAGGCTTTGGTAGCATCTGAACAGCTTTGAAATAAGAACTCCAGTACAAGATCCTGTTGATAAGACTAAAGCTGTGATCTCCAGCGTTCCCTAGATGACTGCACTGAGCAATGTGAAGGAAGCAATGACATTCCTCTTTCCAACTTTTACTGCAGCTACAACAGCACTGGGGAGTCTGCATGAGTTGGGGGCTCCAAGCATAGGCAGACAGGAACTGGGTGATAGAATACCTGTAGGAGAAGAGAAGAGTTGGCAAGAGAGAATAAAATGTAAATATCTTGCTCTAGAAGATAACAGAAATATTTAAATGACTAAATAGTGTCTTACTACTTCTTTTGTCCAACAGTGACAGGGTTGTGTAGCAAGCTAATTAGTTTGCAAATGCCAAGCTATTAAGAGAATGTGGAAGTGTTGACTGGGGAGAACCTACCTGTTGGCAGATGAAAGTTTTGACCAGTATGATTAGCCTGTCTAGCGCATTTCAGGTAGGAAGAAATCAGTTTGACCTTCTTCCTTCCTGCCCCTCTTGACTCTGACAAGAGTGAAATTTATGTGTGACATAGAATTTAGTTTCCTTTTCCTGCTTGCTTGTGCTTTCTGAACAGGGAAGCATAAAAATAGAAAAACAAATGCTTTAAATGCTAAAGACATTGATATAATTCAGGCAAAAGAGAGTAAGCTATGATTAGCAGGAAAATATCACTGGGATCTTTGCAAGAAATGGGAGGGGTTTATATAGCCCAGTGAAATGTATAATAGGCATAGAGTCTGCTTCCATTTACAGCATCGGGCACACCATTGTAGCCCTGGGGTATACTGGAATAATTGTTAAGGAGGCAGACATGACAGCTGATGTATTTAGGTAAGACATGATGTCTCAAGCAAAAAATTACATGGTAGTCCAAATCAGGCAGACAAGATAGTTATATAAGAAGTTAAATTTACATGTTCTCTAAATTCTTGTAGCTTTCTTTTACATACATGTGCTGAAGATAGCACTGAACTTCAAGTCTTTTTACAGACATTTTTTCCATATTCATTCTTGATGAGTAAGCAGAATATTGTTACGGTCCAGAAAAATCAAATTGAGTTTTTCATCCTGTATAAAATTTTCCCATGAATATGGAAGGTTGATAAGTCTTTTTCTGAAAGGATCATATTTAAGTCATCATCTTTTTATTTAGTTTACTTAGAACTTAGTTTCTGAAAGTGTGGAATGCTTTTTGGTGCCAATTTAAGAGCAATGCTGACAAATCAGTGGTTTGAGCATACTTGGTCTGTAGAACACTTCAGCTTGCAAAGCAAATAACTGTTCTCAGCATTTGCTATTCTTTTGAGGCTGATGAAGCATTTGAGCTGCTACTTTTAAGTTGGTTCTTATTAATTTTATAACAAAGTAATTTTGAAGCCTAGGTATTTTGACAAATGGATGGTCTTTTGTTTTGGTGAGAGCCTCCTAGGATAATTGCAAGCCCCGTTCTCAGTTGCAGAGGAAAGTCTTAGAAATCTGTTTTTCAGTTGGCACTGCTTCCTTAGTTTAGTTGATAATGATGAATTGGATTTGAGTCTTTAAAAAAAACATAGTTCGTTTCCTAACATATACAAAAAAAGTTAGTTGATACTGTTCAGGTGAGCCAGTGTTAAGAAGTGGTTTCCTAAAAGGGACTCTTTGGAACGGTTGAGCTTTGAAAGCTGAATGAGTTGGGAGGCTTTGGTTTGGCCTATCATGAGGTGTGCAAAAGTGTTGAGAGCTTCCTGCTTGCTTTTCTTCATGTCAAGTTAAACATTTTGGGATAAGTGGTTTAAAACAGTATAGTACTTGCAAAGGTTTTTCCCATCTTTTTAAAGGAATAAGAATAATTCAGTGTTGATTGAACAGAAGTAGTACATTGATGTTTTTATTTTTATTTAACTGTATTTTTACAAGGTGCCTTCTTTCATTTTGTTTCTTGCTGAAGTTTTCTATAGTCTAGCATACCCGCTATGAAAGGAAGCATTTGGATTTTATTGTTCTGTAAGTCATGATTCTCTCTATATCCTGACCTTTCTTTCAACATTGCAAGTACCTAGCCTTTTTGTTACACTATTTTATCTTTAGTGACTTTGGTTTTAGGGGTTGATTAGAAACAAGCATTCTGAATGTTTTCATATTGCTACCTAACTTGATGTACTCTAAGATGAGTTTCTATATGGAAGATTCTTGTTTCATCTGTGTCTAGAATATTCAAAAAAGAATTATTCCTCAATCCTGAACCAGCAAGGTGTTTTGGGGAAGCAAGAGTTTATACAACTGATGTTTTTCCAGTTACTGAAAATTGAATTTATATCTGAATAGCTGATGGAGATTTCCAGTAGGGATCGTTTCTCAGATCCTGAAGCATTCTGCCAGGTATTAGATTAATCATCCTTCCCTCATGATGTTATGATGTAATTCACAATGTCCAGCTGCTAAAGAGATGTTTAAATTGAGATGAAAACCAGATACAGAATAACTGAAAAACAAACAATTAGAGAAAATAGAAGACATAATTACCATGTAACAGGCCTGTTGAGATTTAGCATAACAACAATGGCAAGTCTCAAAATTTAAGAATTAGGTTGTTAGCTTCATGTGCATGCCAGTCTGCCACTGCTGCTGAAGTAAACAGTCTTTTCCTGGCTATTCTTTCCCTTCCCTAGGCAAGTATTGTGAAGCAGATTGCAAAATTTTCTGGATGGCAGTACGTTTCTGTGCTAAATTAGTTCTAACCTGTACCCAAATGTGATGATGTCAGAAAGGAGTGTGGAGATAGAAGCAAATGCTGAGGGACTAGGGGTACATTATTATGCATTCCTTGAGCTGCAGTGCTGCTGATTTTCAGTATTCTTGATTTTAGGCATGATGTTTATGTAAACTCCATACCTTTTTCTGCATACCAAACTATCTTCTGGGTCTGTGCTTGTAAAAATAAAGATACTGGAAACAGCTGACTGACCCAGCAATAAATAAAGTAAGTGAAACAGGGTATTTCTAGGAAGAAATCTTAAGGTTTGCAACATGGTTTGGGAAACTATTTGCTGGATTGCTGCATTAAAACAGCAGTGCTTTTTTTAGAAAAGCTAATTCATTGGTTTATAGTTGCAGTTTCCTCATCCTTGTTATGACAGCGTTAATAGCTCTCAGTATTCTGTTTCAACTACCTGTTACTGATTTTACAGAAAGGGACAAGAAAGAATTTAGGATCTGTATTACTAACTGAATCCATTGTTTTGGAAACTTGATAACGTAATGTTTCCTGTGTTCCTTGGTGGTAAACAAAACTTCCTGAAATAGGGACCATTATCTCACCTGAAGCCAGAAAATATTTGTCTGCCTGTTTCTACTTAAAAGAATGGAAGCTTTTTTTTTTTGTTTAAAGTGATCTTCCTACTCTTGCAAATGAGAAATGATAGTCATTTGTCAGCTCAGCCAAATTTCAGATACTGTTGTAAGCAGCACAGCTTTGCCTGAAGGAAGATGAAGATATCTGAAACTAGAATTTCTGTGGGAGGGTTAGTATTTGTGTGTGAAGACATATGCTCAGTCAAGCAGTTTGTTGTTTTAGGGTACGTATTCTCCTGTTGACACTGACAGACAGTCTTACTGAAATGTTTTAAATGTGGCAGAAGGCAGCAAGCCTCTCCCTCTTCACTTCCATTTATTTCTCTCACCACAAAATTTTTGTTAATATTTTCAAAGAACCAAGTCCTCAGGCCGGACTTTTTCTTGGGGGAGGTTCTATATTATTTCTGTGCTCCAGGCAAAATTTCTTCTAAAGGCTTACTTTTATGTGCTGACTTAAAGTCCTCCTAAAATTTTTGCAGTGTGTTATTTTGGACTTTGGACTTAAGATATGCTTGTTCACCTCCTGAGCAGGTGTCACTTATATTTTCATTACTGGGGGACTAATGTTGTAATGTGTGATAATATAGGGCTTTGTAAAAGTTTGTGGACAAGAATACATTTTTCTCATTTTCGTCTTTGATTAACAAGTGCTAATTACATCTTGCAAGACAACACTTATTTGATTTGTGAGGTTTTTTAATGGTTGCATTTGGTTCTTAAGCTAGTAAATATATAAACCAGCCTTTTTTAGCTATGTGTACAGCCATATATTACTTGGTTTAAAGTAAGGAGTCTAATATTTCTTTTGCATGGAAGGTATAGAGCTGAATAGATGGTAGACTGTCTCTTACACCAGTGCTGGAAGAAATGATTTCTCAGTGTCTGAACAGACATAATTAGATGTGTGGAATGTGGTTTTACTTTAGGGACTTCCTACCACTTAGCACTTTATTATCTTCATGAAAAAATATATCATTGAGAACCTTTGTAAATTCTGAGAAGCATTGTGTAAATTTGATGTTTGCTTTTACAAATTTACCAGTTGATTTATTTCGAGTACTGCCGCGTGAATGGTAAGTCTTAGAATCTTGCTTAGAAACACCCCCTTCCCACCTTTCTAAGTAATACACTGTAGTGCACACTATAATACATATACATACGTATGTGTGTGTGATCTACAGAAAAACTAAGCCTTTGGTCACAAGTAATACAATTCTGTAGTTCCCTTATGTATAGGACAGAACTGCTGTAATTTTATTATCCCACAGTTGCCTGTTGCTGCTTGCAAACTGATTTTGTGATCTGCAGAAGGCTAATGTTGTGATCTTTTAAGCACCATTAAAGCAGCATATTTGAAATGTCCATAATTTTGCATCCCTGTAATCATCTCCAAGGTAATGTGAAATATTTGTAATCTCACTCTCTGTAGTTCCATTAAAAATTATCAGTAGAAATGGAGGAACTGGGTATGACAATAAATTGGGTACGTTTTTTTTCTAAACTTTGTTGTCCCACACCCTCCCCCTGTAAGCTATCCTACTGTTTGGGGTTTTTTTGCGTCAGATCAGAAAACGAGAGGTTACAGATTATTTATTTCAGTATTATACCTGAGAATATAGCAGTCAGCTCTTCTGAAGCACTCTGTTCACTGTTCAAGAAAGCATTGATCATTGTAGGACATGTGATTTTACTAAACGTTTGAGGGCAGCGTAATTTTAATGTAATGTATTTAACTATTTTGTATTCATAATTAAATAGGATTTTTTTTTTCCTTGGTAGGTCTAGGAGCTTTTACTCTTTTCTAATGAGTCAGGGAAGACTGGAAAAGGTAAAGCAGAAAGCATTGTCTTTCTCAGTTGAAGGGCTCCTATGTTTGTTTGCCAGTGTTAATGTCACATACACTTTTTCTAGCAAAGAACAGTACTCTGAAAGTGGAAGTCAAGCCCCACTCATAATAACTAAAAGAGAAATCCGCTTTGTACGTACCTATGCACATGTACACATGCACACATCTGTGTAAGTAGCTGGGGTTAATGCCTGTAGGCATACTGGAGGGGATTGATTCTACCGAATTGCTGCTGCTTACCATACTTGCATTTTTTGAGGAAGAAGACTACATGAGCCGTTACAGTAAATGATAATTATCTGATGTCTCTTGAGCTTCATGTGACTTGTGGTAAAGAGGTGTCAATGAGGTCCGAAGTCAGTGCTTTGTATACAGGAAATGCATTGCCTGTAATGTCAGGGGTGTGCATCTGCTGCTGGTCCCATCTGAGCTCTTGTGAGTGGCGGGAGACAAGACTGGGATTCCACTGTTGTGGATTAGGATAGGAAAGTAAGATTTTGAGGGAAGTACAGCTGGGTCTTTAAGTTTTCAATACAATAGAAATATTAATGAAAAACTAATTACTCTTTATAAACAAACAAAATAAACAAAACTTGTGATTGACACTGAATCTTTTTTCTTTTTGACTTCTGGGTTCCTTCATAGTGAATGCTTTGTCAACTGAAGGAGCTGAGAGGTGTATAATGTATTTTGCACTGTGGCTCACATCCTCCATATGAATCCGTGCTGGTTGCTTTGCATACTTGTGAAACAATGAGGGTAGTGTTCCCTGGAGGCTGAAGGGAAGGTGCAAAGGGTGTCTGCCAGCTCGAAGCAGTCAACACACAACTCTTTGTTGCTAGTCCCACTGAAGGCAAAGCATGCTACGACCATTGATGCTCTGTGCTCATATGTAAGGCTGATGTACGTTAATGCTGTCAAAATAAACAGGTTTTGCTGATTGCTTTACTAATGTTTTTGAATCATGATAGTTAAGAAAGACTACCATCGTCTCTACAGAGCTGTAGTGCTACTCCTGATTTGCAAATAATTTGGCTTTTGTTGTTTTGGAGAACAGTTGTGAGGTTATAAAAGATAGCTTTTTTCTTTTTCGAGTTGTGCAATTCTGTGTAGATACTATTTGAATTATGAAAAAGGTAGTTCTTACAGTCCAAACAGATTTAGTAATGATGCTAAATACGCTAGTAGATGCTTTACTATTGAGAGCAGTAGATTGTCTCGTTTGTGGTTGTTTGTTTTTGTTTTTTTTCCTTGTGCTTTCCAGCAGTGTAGTACTGTCAAGCAAAGTGAAAATAAGCTTTGCTGTAGACTTGACTTGGGGGCGGGAGTGGTGGGGAGTGCATTTTACAGTTGACTTCTAAAAATAATGTTTACTTAAAGACTGCGTATGGGTTCAGTGATGTCTTGGTCCCTTTCATACACTGGTAGTGTTGACTTGTGTTGCTTTGAGTCAGTGTCCCCAGAAGGCAGGAGACCTGGCTGCATTGTTTGCGTGGCTGTACTTGCCAGAATCACTGCTTGGTTGAACAACTGATTAGTGAAGGCCAAGAAAAGTAAGGGCATACACTGCAGATGTCAGCCTGATCAAAATAACACCTTGACAATTTTTTATAAGTTTTAAGGAGATACTATGATAACAGTGTGTACTTTACACCTGTTAAACACATACCTGTGTTTATGGTTTTGCTGATGTATTATGAATTATGCCCATGATTTTTTTTTGACAAGTTGCAGGAAAAAAAATATCTTTGGATTAAGGAAGGCTTATTGAAATGATTATTTTCCATGCTGTTTTTCTGTGTAAGGTAAAGCCATGGAGTCTTATGGAATAAAACTGTGGTAGTTTTGTTGTATGCTGTTTTTTTTAAGTATTGTCAGTCACTTTAAGACCAACAGGTAGAAGCTGGGTTCTCTTATAAATCTGTTTTCTCTAGAGTTTCATGGCAGTCTAATAATTTTCTCTTCTTTTCATGCTTTTCTGTTCACTCCCTTGTGCTGATGTTTCTGACCATGTTCAGGGTCGTACCACTGGACTGACCTCATAGAAAAATAATTGACAAAATGGACTTGGCTAGATACATTATGGCAGCTGTATGATTTGGGGGGGGTGTGGGGGGGGTAGGTGTCTCTGAATAAGCAGAAACTGTACAGACTGGGAAGATAATGCATGACTAAAAAAAATCATACAGTCAATTCATATTATATTTAGGAAGAGGTGAAAGTGGTAAGTGGGATAAAGAGTAACAATTATAAATAGGTATTTCATTGTGCATAGGTAGCTCTGCCTGATTGTTGCTGTCACTAATGTTAAATGTGTCAGAAGAAATTTCTCTGGATAATGGGAATGCAAATACTGAGACTTAAGTACAGACAATTACTTCAACATGAGACAATTATATCTTGCACTCTACAAACATTGTGTCTGTGAACCTGGTCAGCATATCAGAGTGGCTGGTTAAAATTTGTTTAGGTTTAAATAAAAGCTCAGAGTGTTGAATTTCCCTAAAAAGTCAGGTTTTTTTTTTTTTTTAAAAAAAAACAACAAACAACAATCTTTATTGCTAAGTGCCACTGACATAAGATAAGGCACCCACAGTTCAGAGGGTCTGGTGCTTGTGGCGACAGAACATCTAGCTGATGGTAATGGAGTATAAAACAGGACATTAAAAATTACTGGTAAGGGAGACCTCTGCCTAGAATCATCCACATCTTTCAGCCTGTGAAATACTTGGAGTTGATGTGAGAACTTCTTATTAACAGA
The DNA here is from genome assembly GCF_003259725.1 of Athene cunicularia. Lineage (NCBI taxonomy): Eukaryota > Metazoa > Chordata > Aves > Strigiformes > Strigidae > Athene > Athene cunicularia. Next base: position 82,703,636 of record NW_020799095.1, on the reverse strand, counting down.
AGCTGCTTGTATTCCAAATTCCAAAATCCCAGTTCAAACAATTTCCTTTCAAGTCTATAGGCTATTTGTATGCACAGTTTAAAGCAGAAGTAGTTTTAAGTTTAAATTGTGTAACAGTATGACATGGCATGGACCACTGAAAGCTAATGGCCACTGATAGCCTTAATCTAAGTATTCATAACTTCTATTGCAGTTTGGGGTTTTTGTTCACCTACATATTCTATTATTCGTGTCCAGGTCTCCTAACCCACTTGCCTGTTCGCATCAGCAGTGTGTGTAGGTTATTACTTTTTTCTGGGTTACTTTGGATTTATATCAAGAAAATATCAAGAAATCATCTTCACCTTGGTTTCTATTGCCTGTTTCTGACTAAAATGCTCAGAATTGTTTTGAGTGGGAACCATGAGAAAATCACCAGACAGTTGTGCGTGCACACTGTGCCTTAGTGTTTGTTCTTGATGGGATATAATGGAAAATTCAGCTAGAGTAGAAACATCCTGAAGAGAGGTAGTTACAGGTAAGATAGTCCTCTCTTTGAACATGCAATTTAGGAAACAAATTTGGAAGCCTTATTGTGAAGATCAGAAATGCATAATCAAGCCAATGTAATTCCTCTACAACAGGAAGCTTGTGGACTGGAGAAAGCCACATGGGATACTCTTACAGAGCAAGCTAAGGAAACATGGCTTAGATAAAAAAAGCTGTTTTAGGGTGTGTGTAAGATCATTAGGTTAACAGTATATAGAGTTTTATCTTTTGGTAGTTCACTTCAAGCAAGAGGAAGCATATTGTGTAGATTTCGTGTAGTTGTTTCAGCTTATGGTTCTTGTTCATGAACTGGGTAATGGAATAACAAATGGTTATGAAATCTGAAGACAAGAAGTATTTGGGAAACAATGCAGGTACATGCAGTTGCGATTTCAATTCAGAAGAAACTTGAATGTTGTAAAGATGGCTTGAAAGAATAGGATATGCTTTAGAAGAGTAAGCAAAATGCCTTATATTTAGGTCAAAATAACATTAAAAATAAGATGGAGAAGAGTGTTTAAGTTGTTCCTGCCACCCCATTCCCCACCCCAATCTAGGACAAGCCACAGAAGGATGTATGTATGTATGTATTGGCATGAATAAACAGTGGTATAATCTGGAGGACATGTAGAGTTGAACCTTTGACTATGTTCTGTATCGTAAGGTTAAAGCACTACATCAGTTTGGGCCATTGTACTTGAAGAAAGATGTAGGCACAGCTAATTTGCCTCGAGAGTAATGGTAATGACTGGTGATTTAGAAAAGATAGTATGTGCAGAAAGAATGATTGAATTGGCATTTTTGTAACCCAAAGAAGAGATCAAGGGAAATTATAAGCTTTTAAGTGTGTGGAAGTTCACAACAAAAAAGTGAACATTGCCCTTGGTAGATGTGCCTTTCTTGTTAATGACAACATGGACCATTCTCTGTGTCCTGCTTTCATTGTTCACGTCTTGGTTTTGTGTTTTATAAGAGCTCTTTCTATTCAGTGTCTGGACAACACTGAACAAAGAGCCTGTGGTTTTAGGGTCCTTTGAAGAAATATATAAATGAAAACATAAAAATATGAATCTTCATCTAACCAGAAAGATATTTCAGTTAAAACTCTTGAGCAGATAGAAGACAACATGCTCCCAGATTTGCCAGTTGCTTAGCCAGTAATGGACTGGATTCCTCGTCTGCAAAAAATGGATCATGTTCTCCACCTCTGTAAAGTACTTGAGTTTTACTGAAGAATAAGGACACAAAAAAAAGCTAATTTAGCGTAAGAAACACTGATTTTTATTTTTTTTTGCGTGTGTATTTCACGTTACAATGCAATGCATAGAGCCTAGTCAGATATCTGACAGAAGTCTGTCTTTAACCTTCTTGAAGGCTGTCACTAATTTGCTTTAATAAAGGTGATTGAGTCGCCTCAGAAATATGTCATGTTCTCTAATATTTAACACTTTCAGAAAGGTAACAATCATGTGATTTATGTTAGGTGTCCCTCTGGGTATGTCTTGGATCATCTTGTGATCTGTATTTTTCTGGCCCTTTGAAACTTCTGTATTTTTTTCAGGTTTGGTAAAAATTGGTATTATTTCCAGGACATCCCTAGCCAGTTCTTTTAAAATCCAGACTGTAAGATACTTCTGTGCATATAAAATTGCTTACTGTTGCTATTCTATCAGTATGCTTTATCAGTATTTTGGTAATCTGTCCTCAAATGGAGAACAAAATTAGCAGTTAAGACATTTTCCCTTTCTACTTTGATATGCAAAAAATTGAGAAACTGCCAAGTATTATACTTAACTTCACCTGACTCAGTACTGGGGCAATAATTTATTTCAGAATAAGCAGTTGATAAACATCTTCTCTATCACTGCCAATCTTAGCTTCCCTTACCATGTATTTCCTCCATACTGTCATGTCATCATAGTGCCAGCATCTTTTTTTTTCTCTTGTACATAATTTTTTATCTGGATAGGTAATATGTAAAGCTAACAGTTTAAATAGGTAGAGTAATAAACCAGAATACCTGTAGGCTCATGTGTAATATGGCAAACACAACACAAGTTCATAATGTATGGCAAATATTACTTAAGTGTAGGCAAGTTACAATTGCATTAAAAATTGAAACAATCTGCTTTCTTGTCTGTTGTTTTGTTTACTTTTCAGCTGCTTAGAATTTCCTTCAGACATTGCTGTATTAACTGGGTAAAGAAAGGGATTTGAAGGAATTCATTAAATATTTTAAAATTTTAACAGATAACGCTTGGAAAAGCTCAGGCATCATTTTTTCAGGTGTCACTTTATTTTTAGAAGTGAAAAAACATTACTTAAGCATCAGGTCTGTGTTAGTTTTAATAACACCTTTTTTTACAAAAGCTGTCATTATAAATGCTAATGTTTAAGTTGTGGGCGAGAGATGAAAGAATGTAAAAAACCCTACATCTATAAGCTAGAATATGTATGGAAAAATTTAGTCTGAAAGAATGATCATCTGGGGAGCTGCTCATGTGAATGTGTACCGTTGAGGAGGCTGTTTTCTAGCCTTATCGAGAACAATTCATAGTTTGTTGTGCTGAATGTTCATGATTGGATAGAGGGCGACATATATAGAACTCAGAAATACATAACTGCTTATTTGGGAGGACAGGCAGTCCTCCCACTTAAATCATATCATCTGAAAGGCTAAAAAATTTTGATGACTTGTTCCACCTCTCCACTCTACCCTGCATATGTTGTTTTCCTCACAGGCTCAGTTCACTGCATCTTTTTAGAAGCAGTCTTTTGGCTCCTTCTCCCTTGCACAGGGTTTTGGATTTCCAAGTATTAAATCCTGGGAGACTTTCCTCCCCTTCCACCTCAAGCTCTGCTGTAATCGAACCTGAAACTTACTTGACTTTCTGTTGTTCTTCTAGGACAGCCTGAAGACCTTGTGGATGGAAGACCTCTTTTGCTTCTACATTTATGTCAGAATGGCCTAGGCAGGTCTGTGGCTCTATGGTTCCTACCACAGGCACTCTACAGCAATGTATTGGGATTTTGCCACCAGTGCTAGTGGACCATCCAGATGGCTGTAAACCTGCAGAGGAGGTTAGTACAAAATGTGATCCAGAAATTTTTGATGATTTGCTCAGATCTGTCTGCTTTGGATATATCTTAGAGCAAAGGGAGTACCTAGAGACTGCATGCATGCTACTACTTTTTCATTGCATTGTATTCGGTTTGTGTGGCAAGGTTTTGGTAGTGGGGTGGCTACAGAGGTGGCTTCTGTGAGAAGCTGCTAGAAGCTTCCCCATGTCCAACAGAGACAATGCCAGTGGGCTCCAAGATGGACCTACCACAGACCAAGGCTGAGTTCATCGACAGCGGTAGCACCTCTGGATCATGTATTTAAGAAGGGGAAAATACCTGTGTAATGGGAACTGCAGCCAGAGAGAAGAGTGGGAATATCTGAGAGAAACAACCCTGCAGACACCAAGGTCAGTGAAGAAGGAGGGGGAGGAGGTGTTTCAGGCATCAGAGCAGAGATTCCCCTGCAGCCTGTGGTGCAGACCGTAGTGAAGGCAGGCTGTGCCCCTGCAGCCCATGGAGGGTAACGGTGGAGCAGAGATCCACCTGCAGCCCAGGGAGGACCCCACCCCAGAGCAGGTGGATGACTGAAAGAGGCTGTGACCCCATGGGAAGCCTATGCTTGAGCAGGCTCCTGGCAGGACCTGTGGACCCATGGAGAGAGGAGCCCATGCTGGAGCAGGTTTGCTGGCAGGACTTGTGATCCCGTGGGTCTGACCCCCTGGGGGACCCACGCTGGAGCAGTCTGTTCCTGAAGGACTGCACCCTGTGGGAGGGACCCACACTGGAGCAGTTTGTGAAGAGCTGCAGCCCGTGCGAAGGACTTGTGGTGGAGAAGTTTGTGGAGGACTGTCTCCTGTGAGAGGGACCCCACACTGGAGTAGGGGAAGAGTGTGAGGAGTCCTCCATCTGAGGAGGAAGGAGCGGCACAGACAATGTGTGATAAACTGACCTCAACACCCATTTCCTGTGTCCACCCCGCACCACTGGTGGGGAGGAGTTAGAGAAAACTGGAAGTAAAGTTAAGCCTGGGAAGAAGGAAGTCATGGCGGGGAAGTGTTTTAAAATTTAGTTTTTATTCATCGCTGCCCTACTCTGATTTCATTGGTTTACTTTAAACTAATTTCCCCAAGTTGAGTCTGTTTTGTGAGTGACAGTAATTGGTGAGTAATCTCCCTGTCCTAAATCCTGACCCACAGGCCTTTTGTTATATTTTCTTTCTCCTGTCCAGCTGAGGAGGTGGAGTGATAGAGTGGCTTTGTTTGGTCAACCCACCACCTGCATGTTCTCTATTTTTCTGTTTGTTCAAGGTCCTGGTAGACCAGTTGTCTGCAGCTATTAAACAGTTGTCCATAAGAATCCCCTTAGATATTAGCACAAGCCTAATTTATCTGTTACTGTGATTGTCTCTGGGTGAAAAGTGCAATATCCAAATGGGTGAAGCACCCCATTTTTAGTTCTCCTAAACTTACCTTTACTGTTTCAGTATATCATCTTGAAAAGAGTGATCTAGGCCATTGAGCTGGAAGTCAGTAGTTACTGGCTGCCCAGTGAGGTGTTTAACAACTAAGTTCTTGTCAAGACTTCTCTGTGCATCTCCCACTTGATACTGTGTTTTTGTTAAGCTTGATTGGAACAAAATGGAGAAGGAAAGTTTAAGGACAGACAGGCAAAGATGTGGTATGACAAATCTGTTTCATTTGGCTGAAAAGATTAACTAATTCACTTGTATTTAGTATCTTACATGTTGTCCTCTACTTGATATCCTTGGTATTGACATTTTGTGTTTATCTTTGCCTTGATTTTTTTCTTTCTTGCAAACCTGTTAGCACCTTTCCTAAGATTAGTTTTCACGGACTGAGCTCTGAGGAACTCATTGGGGCCATCTTTGAAGCTCAGATTCAGTGAGGTGAAAAGAAAAAAGAAAAAAAAAAAGCCTGTTTCAGGTCTAAGTGAATCCTTTCCCAGTCAATTTCAAAAGATCCTAATCTGGCCTGTACTCTTTAATGCAGTGCTTAAAGTATCAAGCATCAGTTTAGTGAAGAGGGAAAAATAAATCCAAACTTACAACATAATGCTGTTAAATAATAGAGGCTACTCAGGATAAAGAAATCAGGGTCAAAAAAAAGAGACAAACCAGAGCAAATTTTTTCTTTTTGGATTTGCTGCTTATGGCCTTTGAAGCTGTAGCTCCACTGATACTACTTTTACTGTGGTTGTTGACTCTAATAGTGAGTTTAATAAGGTAACAGATTTGAGTGGAAATAACTGCTCTTTGGGGGGATACCTGATTGGTCTGAGTCTACGCTGGGAAACTGATACTGCTAAAACCCCACAGTTGTTCTTAGTAATTTTTCAGTTGTGTTGGTTCCCTTATTGAGTTTCTTCAATGCTGTGTAAATTTTTCCTGTCAAAGTGGAAGGCTGGCATGTTGGAATGATAGAGTAGTAACTACTTACACAGTAGTGTGTTGGTGAATCTTTAATGATGGTCTAACCATGTGCTGTGGCTTCAGGCATGTCTGCTTTCTTGTTGTAAAGATTCTGGTATTTTTCAGAGAATGCAAAAATTTTTCAGAAAAGTTGCTGAAAAGTAATTCTAAATTAATTGGAGCATAGAATTTTTTAAAAAAGGCTTAAAGTATCTGATTTAATTTAACTTTAAAAAGTGATTATATTACTCAAATATTGGGGTCTCCAATTAATGTATAGCTGAATTTGCCAAACAGTTCCATTATATTCCCTTTTTTAATGTTTTCTGACAGATTAACCTTTTTTATGGTGACCTGTTTCAATCTTGGCTTCTAGTCAGGTATGAAATTTTAATTGTAAAAAGGCTTAAGTTGCTACCAGCTTTATACCTTCAAAAATGATGTGTCAAATTAAATACATTAACTGGCTTTTACAAAGTGCCTGACAACTTCTGGAAAAAAAATGGCAAAGTAATAAGCACATAAGTATTTGAAGAAACTTAAGTAATTTAGTGACCTCTAATAAATCTCTGCCATACCTAATGTTCTACTGATGGTTTTCTCTATGTCACTATGCATAAAATTTTTAGCATCAATCTTATAGGTAACTGGGGACAAAAGTGAACTCTTTCAAAAAATCTTTCTGCCTTAAATTACATATCATAGAATGATAGAATGGTTTGGGTTGGAAGGGCCCTTAAAGATCACTAGTTCCAGCCCCCCTGCCATGGGCAGGGACACCTTCCACTGGATCAGGTTGCTCAAAGCCCCGTCCAACCTGGACTTGAACACTGCCAGGGAGGGGGCAGCCACAACTGCTCTGGGCAACCTGTTCCAGTGCCTCACCACCCTCACAGGAAAGAATTTCTTCCTTATATGTAATCTAAATATGCTCTTTCAGTTTAAAAACATTACCTCTTATCCCTACCCTCCCTGATAAAGAGTCCCTCTGCATCTTTCTTGTAGGCCCCTTTGAGTACTGGAAGACCTTTATAAGGTCTCCCTGGAGCCTTTTCTTCTCCAGGCTGAACAACCCCAACTCTCAGCCTGTCCTCATAAGGGAGGTGCTCCAGCCCTCTGGTCATCTTTGTGGCTCTCCTCTGGATCCACTTGGGCAGGTCTGTATGCTTCTTATATTGGGGTCCCCAGAGCTGGATACAGTACTGTAGGTGGGGTTTCACAAGAGCAGAGTAGAGGAAGAAAAAATTGCCTCCCTTGACCTACTGGCCACACTTCTTTTCATGCAGCCCAGGATACAGTTGGTTTTCTGGGCTGCAAGCGCATGTTGCTGGCTTATAGTCAGTTTTCCATCCGCTGCTGCTCCCAAGTCGTCCTCCACAGGGCTGCTCTCAGTCCAGTCATCACCCAGCCTGTATTTGTGCTTGGGATTGCCTTGACCCTTGTGCAGGACCTTGCACTTGGCCTTGTTGAACTCCATGAGGTTTGCACAGGCCCACATCTCAAGCCTGTCCAGGTCCTTCTGGATGGCACATCCCTTCCCTCCAGTGTGTGTCGATTGCACCACACAGCTGGGTGTCATTGGCAGACATGCTAAGGGTGCACTCCATCCCCCTGTCCATGTCACCAACAAAGATGTTAAACAGCTCCGGTCCCAATACCGACCCCTGAGGAATGCCACTCGTGACAGCAGCTCTTTGGGTGCTACTATTGAGCCAACTGCTTATCCACCAAGTAGTCCATCCATCAAACCCATGTCTCTAATTTAGAGACAAGGATATCATGTGAGACAGTGTCAAATGCTTTGCACAAGTCCAGGTAGATGATGTCAGTTGCTTGCCCATCAGCCCTGTAACCCTGTTGTAGAAGGCCACCAAATTTGTCAGACACAATTTGCCCTTAGTGAAGCCATGTTGGCTGTCATCAATTGCCTCCTTATTTTCCATGTGCCCTAGCATAGTTTCCAGGAGGATCTGCTCCATGATCTTACTGGGCACAGAGGTGAGACTGACTGACCTGTAGTTCCCCGGGTCCCCTTTATTACCCTTTTTAAAAATGGGGTTTATGTTACCCCTTTTCCAATCATACCACACTCTTTAGATTTCTCTGGACTGCTGCATAGTGCAACAAATAACAAATTCTAAATTTTATTTATGTTGTTCACTTACTGATGCAGTGCCTATATCTTGATATGGCTATTTTATTTAAATTTGCTAAACCTTTTTTTGTATTAGGATGAAAATTTACAAGTTAAGCCAGAGGGGAAAACTTTTTCAGAATCACTAGCTCTAAGAGTATAGTCTTAAAATTTAACACGTGAGTGAATCAGCCATTTTTCTTCTAAAGTATTAAGAAATCTAGCAACATTTGAAAAGCATTTATTACAGAATGCTGAGAATAAGTAATTTTCTTGTGAAAAATGACTTTGCTTAAATACTTTCCATGTTCTAAATGAAAATTAATTTTTTTGCAGTTTCATTGATTTTTTTTCTCTAGTATCTTTTTTCACAAATGAACTCAAAACATGATAGGTTTTTTCTTGTTTTGTTTGGTTTTTTTTTTAAGATTTTTGAAGCGGTTAGCAAAACAGGATCTCTATTTTCTGTAGAACTCACCTTATTATTTCCACATTACTACTTTTGATCAAATGTAAACTTGTATGTCATTTTAAAAGTTTTTCAATGAAGTTGAAAACTGGGAGGAGTGCTCAGTGGTTCTGTTTAACCTTTGGAAATCCAAAGGATGCATTCAATCCTGCACAAATGCTGTGATTACAATGACTCGATAGGGCTACTCAAGAACTTATTTACATCAAACAGGTGGGTGTAAATGTACACCTTTTTCTTTCTTATTACTTTTTCTTTCATTACTAATGGTATGTCCAAGGTGCAGAGTCAAAGTTCATTGTGAAAAACTATAAAACCAATATATTCTTTGTCACTTGGCTGGATTTAAATGTAACATGCTCTTGCTCTCAAAGTTCATACTTTGTATTTTTAAGCTTCAACAAACCAAGTTTAACTAGTGGTTGGGTTTTTTCTCTTAATTGTTTGGAAATACTACTCTAGTGAATATGAAGAGGTTTTAAATGTTTATTGTAGTATTGGAAATGAGTCAAAGAAAAGCCTTCAATGGAGCCTGCATGTAGTTTGTCTGAAAATACTGGCAAATGAGGTCTTAGTTTCTAAGTATTTTTTTTGTAAGGTTATCTAATATATCTGTGTTAGGGCAGGGGTGAGAGGACAAAGCTATTCACAATGAATTTCATGACCTTTTTAGTCTTTGGGATTTTTTTCTAAACAGTCTCAGTATTCTGCAATTAAAAGTGGTTTTATTCTGCTGGCTGGCCATACATTGTCTCTTTTTTGTTTGCCATCAAACTTCTGCCAATCTTTCATGACTCTTCATTTAGGCTTCTTTGTTTTGTTTGTTTACCAATCGAGCATTTTCAGGTATTCATATTTGTAGGACTGCTAATATAAAAAGTTTCCTTGATTTGCATTGACTGGCATATGACCTGGGTGGATCAAACTGAGTTCTCTCCCCTCCACTTAATGGAATATGGAAACTGCCTGCTGATAACTTAAAATGAGCTAAGTGTATTTCCATGGTCAATTACAACTTCTGTGCTTAGCTCCATCATTTATTATTGTCTACTTTTGCAGCTGCAGAAAGACATTTCATGGATAGGTGAATGCTGTGTGCTTCAGGGTTTCTGAATCATATGGGCACCTGTATATTTTTAGACAGGTGGGGTCTTAACTTCTCTTTCTTTTATTTCCTTCTCCTTTATTACATAGTCTTGATTCCAGCAGCAACAGAAGATCACTTTTTCATCCTGTCTCTACTTTACATGTTACCTTAATTTTTACTTGTATGATAGCAACCTAGGAGACATAGACAGAAGAGCAATGGGGGAAAGAAGCGTGCATGTGCTTGTGTGGAACAGAATTGGTCAGAGTTGCTGCCAGCCTGTGGGTTAAGGGTAGTTTGCTTGCTTGAATGTCACAGGGGAAGATGTAGGGAAAGGCGCAGTGGGCTCCTGTTGTGAGAGTGTCTCAAAATGTGAAACTAGCCTTTGCAAGAGTTCAGAATGATACTTCTGCAAATTCTCTTGTGCTGTCGGGCATCAGAGGTGCTTCAAGTGTATAAACTGAGAGTTTAAGCTCTGGTCCTATGTAAATACCAGTACAAGTGCTGAAGACCAAGATGCCATGGGGACAGAGAAAGTATTCAGCACTCCTATTGGGCTGTTTGCAAGCTATTCTAGCAACTTCTCCCTTTCAGTTTCTTTCCTTGTCAGTCTTGCAAATGACCCCAAGTTCTAAAGGATTTCCAGAACTCTGCTTTATTATTCTGCTTATTTAGTTTATTATTTGACAGTTATTTTCCTCTTTTTTACCTATTCAAAGTAGGACCCAAAACACAAACACTGCCTACTTTAGAAATAGACTTTACATGGACAAATTTCTGGGTGCTGGAAGAAAATGTCATGGTTGTTCTTTTTATACTATCTGTACATTCATGTGGATGGACAATGGAAATAAAGAGCTTAAAAGCAGGGTATTTCTCAAGCTTGTGTTGTCAGAGATCTCTGGAAAGACAGAATTATGAAAAACTAAATCTAAATCAAATGAGTATAAGAGGGAAAGTGAAGGATGGATGTGAGGAATCGTTAGTGCAATACTGTGTGTGTTGATTAAGTACAAAGCAGCTGTTAGCAGCGGAAATTACCTTCTGAGCAGACAGCTTTATGATGTGAAACAGTCTTCATGTGTGAATGTATGCTTAAGAGCTATATGGCCTGTCTGTATAAATACAGTCATTTGCTTCTATGTAGAATTTATATTTTCATATGGCTATAGCAAAGGGACACAAGTCTCTGTAAGAAACATTAAAATAAATTTCATGAGTGTATCACAAAATTGGACAATGCTAGCTTTTTTCCTCATATCTGATCAGGTTGTTTTTTCTAGAGGAAGAGAAGCATATGTTCTGATGTTTTTTTAGGGGGTGCTAGATTTTTTGCATAGAGATCTGATGTTTTCCCTCTATTTCAAAGTGTTTAGCCCTGCAAAACTGCTGAGTTGCTTTTGATTAGAATTAGATGTGGTGGGGACTACTTTTGTTAACAATCTGCAGTATCACTGTTAAAGGAATGGGGAGTAAAACCTGTTAACAAAACATTTGAATTAGTTACCATTCTTTATTTTGCTTGAGATAATATAACCCACCACGTATTAAATGATTGTCACCCTTATTTTGTCAAATTATATTTCCTAATTCCTTGTCTTTACTTTTAGTCACATGCTGTTCAGTTTTTAGCTTGATACCTGTCTATATCTGATTTGTTAGCAAGTTCTGCAGTTACTCTAGGCAGAATTCAGCCAGCTTCTCGAAGATAAATACCCCGTGGCTCCAGCATGTAACATAAGTTTCCCTTTACCTGTATTGTTTTCAAAGCTTTTCTTCTAGAACACTTAATTTCTTAGATATTTTCCACATATATTGAAGGCAGAGAAAAATGTTCTTCAAATGTATTTCATATTTCAAGTTCCCCTTTTTTATTTTTAATCTACAATAGGTTTTTAGGATTAGAGATTTCTGCAGTTACATAAGGATGGTTGAATCTGTTCACTGCAATTTACCCTATGTTTCCAGAAATCTCCTTTATAATCTTTTTTCTAATTAGCTGACTTTGCTTTTCTTTAATTCAAATTCTTGCCTATTAGTGATTCATCCTTAATGATGAGTATTTGCCTATGTAATTTTCTGCTGTCTTTAAAAGTGTTTGAAGAATTAATGAACAATTTTATTTCACTCTAGCTTTTGGCTTTGATACATATCTAAAGAATAATCAGAAGCTTTGTGGAGGTTGGATAGTTTAGAACATTTGAGACAGCTTGCAAGATTTAACAATTTCTGCTAACATATGAGGAGGGTCTCAAGAATGTCTTGTAAAAGATTTTTTCACTTGATTGTTCATAGTCTTAGGTCTATGAAATATGTGTAACTAGCTTGGTGACAGTGACTACTTCTGACCTTGAAGTAGTCAAAGATTTCTCCTTGAAATTTGTGATTCTTTAATACTGACCCCTGAGTTGCTAGTTTTCTTCTCTTCTAACTTGTATCTTAATAACAGAATAGACAGGAAATTCCAAACCCCTTTGTGTTCATCAGTGTTTTCAAATAGAATCTGCTTCTTTTTTCAAAATACTTCAAAAGCAAATGCCTACCCAATGCTTGTGTTGACATGTGCAGACTGAAGAAAGTATCATCTGCAAAAAAATTCTATTGAGTATTTAACACATCTGTATGAAGTGATCTATTGATAAGGATAGTATTAATTTTAGTTCAGTCTCAGATGGTAAAAACTGAGTTTGTAGTTTGGCATTTTAATGTAGGACTTTTTTAAAAGATTTTGAAAGTAAAATTTTATTTTCTGGGCTATACAGAAACACTACAAAGGAAGATGGAAGATATGTGTATTGAGAATATGGAACAGCTTACTGCGTTTTTACTTCCACATAGTCTAATCTAACGCACACGATTTCTGAAAGAAGGTTGCTTGCAATAGTAAATCTAATTTTTTTCATCAGGAATTGTACTTTAAAATAAGTCCTGTCAGATGGCCTGCTCTACTTACAGCTTATCTTGTACCTGACAGATGATTTTAAATATTCTGAATGTGTGACTTTTTGATTATTAGAAATTTTTCACTGCTTGCATACATTTGATCACAGTGAACATATACCTTGTAAGGCCAAGTGATGCTGGTTTTGGCTAGAAGAAGCCTTCACGCTGTGTTATGGCATGTCACAAGCCTGTGGAGGAGTTTACAGGTTTTTGTTGCAGAGAGCAAATAGTATACTAAATAGCCCAGTCTCTGCTACTGTGACAGTATCCTGTTGCAATATAAATTTTGGGTGGTTCAGCTTTTTACTTCTTAAAAGAACCTTGGAACTGGCATTTAGCTCAGATAGAGAAGCTAAATACTTAAGATTTAGAAAATGGTTTCTTCTGAGTAATGGTGAACTTGTCATGCGAGCTTTAGACCTTGCAAAATTGTTTTTCTTGGGGAAATGGCGGTCTTCACTTAGAACACCTGTGCCAATGTGACCTGGATTTTCCTTTTCTAGTCCTGTAGTGTTGGGGTTGGAAGACCAGCTAGCACAGCTCTTCAGGGATTTATTAAAGGTTGGAGTCAGTTTATAGTTCTGTGATGCTGATTGGCAGGAGTGGTGCTGTACTGAAAGGGCTAAGTACTGGCTCACTAAAGGTGAATCTTCCAAAAAGAAAAACCAAAGAAAATCCCACCTCAGCTTTCTAGGCCTCTGAAGGGTAGCAGAAGGCTCAAATAGTTCTTACTGATGCATCTTCAGCCATTAATTATTGTATGTCGGGGATTGGTGCATTGCTAGCACTGACATTAAAATCCTCTCTTGTGTCTGTTAATAACAAAAGCTTTTCACTTGTGAATTGCTCATTGTCTTTGTGTTGCCTGTGATACTCACTGATGAAAATACTATCTGTATTCTCTAGCTGGCTGCTACTCCAAGTCAGGCACATTCAGTAGCCCTCACAGAGTGTATATGTGAAGTAGCTATGTCTTTGAAGAGGAATGTTTGCTCTCTGTCAGCATCTGAGGTGTCAGCAGCTCAATTTAAGACTGCAGTTGTTTCAGGAAAAGTAGTAACTGTCTATTGGCTTATAAATCTTCTTTCCTAAAAGGATTGCCTATTCTGTAGCTGTCAGGAGAGGCAATATCTGCTGTTCAGTGTAAGAAGGAAAAGATTTGAATAATGGTGGTTTGAACTTACCTGCCAGTACTGTAATACCCAATGACTTAATGCATGTTCAGAAACTCAGTGCTGTTGGCTTCAAGGTGCTATATGTCTCTGTATTCATTTTGTTATGTGTTGTAATTAAATTGAACTAACGATGTACTCCTAAAATTTGAAGCAGTACTGTAAAAAGATACATAGGGGTTTTTTGTATAGCATTGGCAATATTAAGTAATGTATACTGACTGTTCACTGGGCATAATAGAAGTATATTTTAAATCTCAAAGCAGTTGAGAGAATGAGAATGTCTGAAGGATCCTTGAATAAGTCTATCTATTTTTAGATAATTTTCATTCAACCTGGAGAGCAGACAGAAAAATTAATTTGTTGCCTCAGTCATTTCAGAGCTACTTTAAAGTCATGGCATATGAGTCTAGTGAATCTAAGCTGTTTATATGACAGCAGCAGTCTTTTTCCTTTTATTGTATTCTTGGTTTCCAAATTCTAGCTATCCTCTTGAGCTCTTGTAATATTTACAGTGATATTCAGATAGGGAATACTTTGTCTCCCTCCTGGATCAATTTATTCTTTTTCTTGTATAGCAAAAATTGTTGTAAAAAAAAAAATGTAAATCCAAAATCTGTGGATTAAATGGGGTTTGGACTTTTGTTATTGGATTAAAACATTGTTCATCTGGCCCTTTGAAACCTTGCCTGTTGCAGTTTTTTTCTGTAAGCAAGATAGGGCTAACTTAAAATCAGTCTAAAAAGTATTTCTAGAGCTGGGGAAGAAGTAATTTGAAGACTTTCATTTGAGGAGTTCTGTAAATAATCTTTTGGTTTGTTCTCAAAAACAGTCTATTGGGAGAATTTGGCATTAGGGGAATCCATGTGTGGATATTTAGGTTTGGGGTTTTTTTTAATCTGCTAAAAGTCCAGCTTAAAAACAAACCAAAAAAACACAAACAAACCAAAACACCCCACCAAACAAAACCCACCCCAAACACTGAGCTGGTATGGAGTTTTATGGCAAAGATCTGGCATCTGGGTTTGCTTCTGGAAGCAATTAATGTAGGCCTTTTCATTTGTGTTCATTACTCTTCTGTGAGTTCCAGGCTGGAAGAATGGGAGTAGAAAGGACCCCCTGGATCACTGTGTCTAGTCCCCTGCAGTGGTTTCTTATAAATCCACGGGGCTGCTCTTTGAAACAACTTCTTTGCTAAATACATAGCTCTCCCTCTGCCCTTCCCTTGTGAAATACTGGTGCACTGTACAATGGTTTCTGGTTTTATATCTAAGGAGAATACTTAAATGATGCATCCAATAATCTCCTTGGCCTTTTATCCATGACTGGGTGACAGTGGCAGCTCACCCTTATGAGCCTTTGCTTTTTTGAATCTCTTCAGCTGGTAGCAAACTTACATATTCAAATGCCTACTACTTAACATCTTTTATTAGATGTCATCTTGATTCTGTTCTTCCAATCCACAAACCCATCTTTCTTCCTATCTTATCACTTGTTCCTTTTTAATGACAACAGGCCTTAAGATTGCCCTTCTAGATCTAGCACCAAGATTACTAAAGAAAATAGTTGCCAGATAATTTAAGGTGCATTCTCATTGGTCTACTAAGGGTTTTTTATGTCTTTACAGTCTTTCTTGTAATAATCTTCTTTATAAACATTCATTTTTGTGTTAATCCTGATCTTCCTCACCTTAAATAACAATTTTCCATATGGGAGCTGTATTTAAAATGTTTTTCACTAGCTGACAGCAGTAACTTTGAAGTCAGTTATAAATTGAATAAAATTTATGCTGTTCTAATTTTATCAAAATTATATTGCTTTTTATTCAACTTCTGATCTACTTATATCCCTGATCACTCACTCAGTCTGTTCTAGAAATGTGTGCAAATTTATATACTATATTAATTACCACATTAATGTGTACTATCTTAATGCAGTATTAATATACTTTATTATATTGAACTATATATGTCTGGACAACTTGCAGTCCTTCTGATTATCCTTACATTTGTGTCTGTTTCAGGTAGTCTGTGTAGGAAAATACTTGGCTTTTCTGCTGTCACACTTTGAAATGGCAGTTCTGGGTTCTACAGAAGTGATAAAACAGTCCATCCTGGCTTTGCTAGAGTAAATAATCTCAGTTGGGTTTGTTTCATCTGTGATTTGGTCATTTCGATGTCCTTGTACCTGTTGCAATTAATTTCCACATATTTAATCTTTATTAAATGGAGGTAAGGTATATTTCTAGTATAATTAATGTTTGGGCTGCACTAGGTAGTTGTTAATCTGCAAATGATTGTTTTTATTTTAATAGTGCTGATAAGGACGAGAATCAGGAAGGACTGTCTAGTAGTGGGAACTGTTTGAAAGTGTTGACCAAATGCTTGCTTGATTTTTTGGAAAATTTTGAGGAGATTTAATCAAGATAGTACAGACTGCTCACCAACTCATTTGAGAAACTGTTAAGCACAAATTTGCAAAATGATAAACTGTTTTCAGATGTTAAGTGATGTAGTTGAGATGTTTCTGAAATGTATAGGTACCAAAATAGCAATGTCTTTTAATTTTCTTGCAATAATTGAAAGAGCTTGGTTTTGAAAGTGTTTCTACTCAGTTTAGAAATGTTATTTCTTTACTGTGTATATGTAGAAGTAATTAGAACTAATCATAAAAGTTTAGAGATTAAGTAAAGACCACTTAGAGAAGAAAGTGCCTTCCAACCCAAACTATTCTATGATTCAGGAGAATCAGAGGTGCAGGTACACAGTGACTTAGTTCCATACAGTTATAAACAGTTAGAAAAATTTGTGGATGGAGCATATATCTGTTGTTCGATTTTTTTATTTTTTTTTTGGCATCACTTTTCTGTGATGAGCTGGATTTTCATCTCACAAGAGCTTCTACTTTTATGAGCATATTTATGCATTCGAATTTATCTGTAGGAAAGTCTTTATGAATCCATAATTTCTGCCTTTGTGTATGAAGTTCATCCTTGGTTTTGAAGTATGGTCAGATATTCCTATATTTCTGTTTTATTCTTTGTTCCATGGCCTACCAGTTTTAGAAACATAATGGATAGTTTTTCAATTGGTCAACTTAAAAAAATTGACTTACAAATGGAAAATTCACTTCTGACAAATTAAAAGTATAGTCTTCCTACACAGAGCAAGAAAGACTAGAAATTGATTTACTGACTTACATTTCTCAGATTTTTTTTCTGGAGAGTAGCTTTGCTTTTAATGAATTGTTCTCATACTGCTTAGACTAGTATGATCTGTTTTCTCTCATCTATTCTTCAGAATTTACTGTTGCTGAATTGTACTTGACAGATGACTTTGGAACACTAAAACCCTTCCAAATCCATCAAACAAGTGTAGCCCGATGAAGAGTACTTCTCCTGTGTTAACTTCTGAACAGAAGAGAGTACTGGCATCCTTGAGCTCATGAATATTTTTTTACCTCATGAAATTTACCAGATATGTTTTTGTTTCTGTGAAGACACGGAATAAACCTATTTTTCACAGGTGATGGGTTGACCCTCTGATTTGAATGGGTTTTTTAAATTGTTTTTATGTCATTAAAACTAGGTAATGCTTTGTTTATCCTTGAACTGACCTATTTACTGATGAGCTCTCTGCAAACAATTTAACAGAGTGTGGGCCAGTAAAAAGGAAAAAAAAAAACAAAAAACAACCAAACATCAGCACAGGAGCAAGAGTAGTTCTGAAACCTGAGTCTAGTGTTGGCATCATTTCTGTTTTCAAATATAGACATACTTAGCTGGATAGGCCTTATTAATAGTTCAGATATATGGAGTTTTAGACAATGCTTGTATGACAATTTGCATTTTTTTCACTTTTTAGAAGCTTGCTCAAAAATCCATAGATATGCCTAATATGTTACCTTAGATGATGCCAATCTTTTCTCCCTCATTACTAAATAGACTGAGAAGCTGAACATTTCAGTTTTGTGTAAGCCCTCAATCTTTCCTTAGATACTGTTCAGTTAATCACTTTCCATTTGGTTTAAATTTATATTAATAGCTTAGAAATAGCAAATGTTGTGTCAGCATTTTGATGAGCCCTTACTTTGTGCCAACTTCTATTTATTCATCATATCTGAAAGTCTGGAAAACAAACTTTACATCAGTGTTGTCTGTTTAGGTGCCACATCCAGTGTAGCATCCTGATTTAGCTGAATAACAGCAGTGAAGTCCTTTGTCAAATCTGTTAGTCATACTGAAGACTGTTCAGTAGTATAAACAAAGATGAAGTTAGTCCAAAGATAAAAATGACTGAATAGTCACATATCATATTGAAAAGAGTAAGCATTCTTTCCTATGACAACTATGTTAATAAAAGAGGTGGTAAAGTGAAACAATGCACTTCATATGAGTAGTAATTTAAAAGATTACGTTTTTCTAATCATTTCAAGTGTATAATGGATTTTGTCATGGAGGGGAAGGGAAGGGATCATTTGACCTTCAGAAATAGCAGGACTTGAATATACCCATTTTTCCTCCATTCACTTTATTTTTGATAAGTTACAGCATCTGTTTCTATTCTTTCCAAGGTGTTTTTACTTCCATGGTGTAAAGATTTTGTTATTTATTGTCCAGCATTTTGAAGGGATGTAATACCTGAAATTGAAATACCTGGCTTTGCAAAAAATTTTCAGTTTAATAATAGCAAAGGCAATTATTAAACCTATGCATTTTGGGGTTATTGCTGTGGTTACCTGTTCAATTGACTTTCTTTGCTGTAAGAACACACAGCTGATTCATGTTAAAGTTGCTATTGAGCTCCAAAGTTTTTTTTCTGCAGATTAGCTTCCTAGCCTATTGACACCCAGCCTATATGAATAGGAAGGTTATTCCATTCTGGGTACAGAGCTTTGTATTTGCATTTATTGAACTACTTAAGGTTTTCAACCTGCCAGTTTCTCTAGCCCTTGGATGTCACTTGGATTGGCCATTTCAGTGTACTGTTTCAGGATGCCATTTGCATATTTCACCCCCAGTTGGGTGTCACCAGCAACCATGCTGAGCATGCATTTGGTGTCATCCCCCAGCTTCTCAGTAAAGACACTAACCAGTATCAGCTCCAGTTTCAACTTCTGAAGGACATCACTGGTGAATGTCTGTCAGCTGGATTTTGTACTGCTGGTTAAAACCCTTGGAGCCTGGTGGTCCAGCTAGCAGTCCACCCACCTGGTAGCCCACTTCTTCAGGTCATGTCTCAGTTCTGACAAAGTACTCCGGAATACTGTCACAGTCCCTGTTAAAGTCGAGGTAAACAACATTCACTGCTCTTCCCTTGCTCACCAGAACAGTTCTCTCCTTAAAGCAAGCTGCCAGGTTGGTCAAGTACGATATCAAGTATGATATGCCCTTGGTGGATCTGTACTGTCTGTTCCCAGTTGCCCTTTTTGTTTGGTTTGGTTTGGGGGTTGTTTTGTGTCTGTGTATCTAGGTTCCATGAGGATTTGTTCCATAATCTTTGCAGGGACTGAAGTGAGACTGACTAGCAGATAGTGCTCCAGATTCTCCTTTTCCTTCTTGATGATAGCTCTTTTCCTAATCCTGAGGCAACTCTCTGTATCTCCATGACCTTTCAGAGATGATAGAGAATGACCTTGCAATAAGATCAGTCTGCTTCTTCAGCACCCTCAGATGCCTCCCATCTGGTGCCATGAAGTTGCATATATCCACATGGCTTAAGAGATCCCTGACTCTGTCTGTACTGCCTGTGATGTTTCACTCCCACAGACTCTGCCATTACGCTGATCAGGGGCACCCACTAACAAAGGAGGCAAAAAGGTACCAAGTATCTTAGCCTTTTCTACACCCATTGTTACCATATCTGCTGCCCCACTGAGCAGTGGATCAGCATTATAATCAGCCTTTCTTTTGCCAGCATCCTTACAGGTGCCTTTCTTGTTTCTTCTGGACTTGACCTCCAGGGTTCCCCGAGTACCTCCCCACATGCTCAAGAGATGTTGCTATGTTCTTCCAAAGTAGCTCTGCTTCCACTTTCTGGGTGTTTCACAGAAGTAATGCAGGAGCCTCTCCATAATGCTGCTTACCTCGCTTTGTCACAGAGATACTGTTCAGCAGCCCTCATTCCTCAGAGCAGGGCCTATGGTCCTAGAAGCCTGCCTTTGACACCTGCCATGCAGCCAGGTGTTGGTAGGCTGTGTGCACTCCTGCCTCAATCTTGTTCCCCCTGGACCAATTGAGGAGAGCAGTATCTGGGTCCTATGCTGGGCTATACTTTACCCCCTTGAGCTCTGCAGTCACTGCTTATATGTTCAGGTTCACACCTGGCAGTGTCACTGATTCATACATGAATGAATAGCCAAGGGGTGGTTGTCTAAGAGCTGAACTCAGAGAGGCTCATCAGTCTTTCAACAGCATCCGAGGCAGTATGACTGTTCTGGAAATACACATCTGCAGGCTTTTCTTCTGTTTCCACATGTAGCTAATTTCCTGGGTTTGTCCATCACTCAGCCCCCATCTTGGGAGTTTCTGTCCACTTATCCTTTGAGTGCAATGCCTGTCTGTCTCCTCCTTGTATCATGGGGCTCAGAATTGTGGTGTCGCAAGGTCTCTGTGAAGATGCATCTACCTCCTGTTCACCCTTGCTTATGTTGTACCAGGGTGCCCACTTTGTCCTGTAGCCACTTCCACTGAAGAAGCAGCACCTTAGGCAGAACACCACTCCCAGAGGTGAGGCCACCACCACTGCTCTAGCACCAGAGAGAGGTACCTAGCATTTCTTACAGTCCAAGCCCTGGGTGGTGGAGTGCTCTTTCTGGAGCTCTGTCTGGGTCCAGGCTCTGGTATGCTAAAAGTAATTGCGTCAGCAATTTCTGGGCCCCTCCACTTCTGTCCTGCCTGAATTCTGCTGGTAAGCAGACAGTGGAAGAGCTGTCATAAAACCAATAAAATACAGTGTAATTCATGAGAAGGTAAACTGCCCAAGGGAGTGAGAGCCTTTGTCTAAAGGTACAGGGAAGGGCCTTATCAATGGTAACCACAGTGTGTGTTGAACTTCCCCATTGCTGTCTTTTAATTACTTTCCTGAACCCTCAAAGGATTCACAGAGTGTCTCCTTGACATTTTGCTGAACTCTCGAAGGAATTTTCTTGCATTAGAGGCAGATATATTGTCAGCCTATGCATTTTAAAATACTTTATATAGTTGGTATTTTTATGGACAGAAAGTCTAGATTACAGTTCTCCTCCTGCTGGACCCCTAAGTGCTGTGCTCCTGTGTGTTTTACACTTTCTTTTATAGCCTAATATCTTCAAGAAGTCTGAGATTATAAGAATTTATTTAGTTTTCTTTTAAAACATATTTTTATTTAGCATTTGTTTCCTTCAAGTACAGAGAGAGTGATAGTATAATGATTCTTTGCCAGATCACTTCTGTGGTGTCCCAAATTAGAGCAAAAGAAACCTATCATGTGGAGAGTTTAAGCACAGTCATACAGAATCACAGAATCATCTAGGTTGTCATACCATGTCAGACAGATTTCATCTATATATAGTACTTGTTTCTGCCAGTAGTTACAGAATCACAGAATCGTCTAGGTTGGAAAAGACCTTGAAGATCATCCAGTCCAACCATTAACCTAACACTGACAGTTCCCAACTACACCAGATCCCTCAGCACTAAGTCAACCTGACTCTTAAACACCTCCAGGGATAGGGGGTGTTTAAGACTCTACCACCTACCTGGCAGCCCATTCCAACACCTAACAACCCATTCTGTGAAGAAATGCTTCCTAATAACCAGTATAAACCTTCCTTGGTGCAACTTGAGGCCATTACCTCTTGTCCTATCACTTTCTACTAGGCTAAAGAGGCTCATCCCCAGCTCTCTGCAACCTCCTTTCAGGTAGCTGCAGAGGGCGATGAGGTCTCCCCTCAGCCTCCTCTTCTCCAGACTAAACCCCCCCAGTTCCCTCAGCCGCTCCCCGTACAACCTGTGCTCCAGACCCTGCACCAGCTGCGTTGCCCTTCTCTGGACACGCTCGAGTCATTCAATGTCCTTTTTGTAGTGAGGGGCCCAAAACTGAACACAGGAATCGAGGGGCGGCCTCACCAGTGCCGAGTCCAGGGGTCAGATCCCTTCCCTGTCCCTGCTGGCCACGCTATTGCTGACACAAGCCAGGATGCCATTGGCCTTCTTGGCCCCCTGGGCACACTGCTGGCTCCTGTTCAGCCGGCTGTCAATCAACACCCTCAGGTCTCTGTAGGGAAGAGAACAGGGGAAATTGTAGTGCTGCTTCCTCACTGTACTCTCCTAGCATGCAGTGACTTGAGAGTCAGTGTCAGGAACTGCCTGAGGTAGGGCTGATTTAATAGCTGATGAACAGACTTGGAGCACTGGCAGTGTACTGTGGCAGGCAGTTCCCCTGCATAAGTACACATTGTGGAGAATACCTTCCTTTTGTCTTTTAACCTCTTGCTGCTAAATTCACTTGATTTCTGCCAATATGAGAAGTAGGAGTGACAGGCAACAGTTGTTCTCTATTTCCATAGAGCTTTTGATTTTATAGACTTGCCACTTGATTTAGGTTACATCTTTTCCATCCAGGAAGAATGCTACTGTCTTCACTTACATCTTATAATGAAGCTGTTCCTTGTTGTCTTCATCCTTTTGCCCTTCTCACTTGTCTTTTCTAATCCTTCTATATCCTTTCTGAAATGACAAGACTGGATGTTCATACAGCTCTCAAGATGAGTAAGCAGATACTGTGTAATGGTGTAGTGATGGTTTAGTTTCCGTTATTCATTTGGTACTCTTAACAATTCTTTTTTCTTTCACTGCTGCTGATTGCCAAACTGATAGTTTTACAGTGTAACTCCAAGATCAAGAGTTCAGGCCCATCTTTGTGTCTATTAAAAAAACCTAAACAAAACCCAAACAAAAAAACCCAACAACCAACCCCTGGGATTTTTTTCTTAACATACTTAATGTTTTGTTGTGGTAATTTTATCTGCTGCTTTATCATCAAGTTGTTACATACACTTTTGCAGTTCTTAACGTTACATAGTTATCCCCCAGATGGCAAAACTATATAGATGCAAACTGAGATCATCCCGAACAAAACTCTTGCTTGGCATTTGATACAAACCTATGCAGGAAGCAGAGGGATGTACACACTTCTAGTCTTGTACAAGTGGAAGGCTGCAGGCTCCTACATTGCTATTCCATTCAAACCTATGCCACCTAAGCTTATAGGGATGCATGGAGACATGCCTCTGCTGCCAATAAGAAGTAATAAGCTGTATTTAGAGAAGGGTGTCATAGTGTTTTCCTTCATGAAGGGAGTGGGAGGAAGACAGGAGTCAAATTATGACAATGAAATACTAAAGGAAGGATAGTCTTAATGATGCAGGGGTTTTTGTGAGGTTTTTGCATAATCATGGCTTACAATTAAAGTTCTCCTTTTCAATAAATTCTTCAGTTTAGGCTGAAAACACGTAAGAGAAACTGTGTATGTGAATTTTAAAATTCTATTGTGTTTTTGAAGAGTCTTATTTTCTGTTTATTTTATAAGTTAATATCTACAATTCTGGTTTTAACTGGTAAGGTGTTTCCACTGGGAAATACTTTGGGAGTACTTTGTGTTGAAATGTGTCAACACTGGTGGGAAACCTGTTGGTAAAAAGAAAAATAATAAATTTTAGTATCTGATTGTCAGTCATGAAAATAAGCAGTCCTTGTAAAAAAAAATGGCTTGTACTTTGAGTAGGATAAAAGAGAATTTCAAAGGCTAACATTCTTAAGACTTTAATGTATACATGTTGAAAAATATATAGAAGTTTGTTCTATAATCAGGCATTAAACTATTAAAGTTACTTTAAGCATCACAATTATTAGTTGATACCTTTAGCTTTGAATGCCTAGTAAGTGATCACAGTGGCTTGTGAGTACTTCTTCTTCACTTTCCTACTATTTAAGTTTACCAAAAAGGATGTTTATTTTTGGTTTACTGAGAGCAAAGCATTTATTTGTCTTTCTGACAGAGGCGTGATGTGCCATTAGACTTTATATAAATTACAGGTGTTTGTAGACTAGGATTCCTAGTGATGGACCCCAAAATTCAATGTGCTCTACACAGGAGAAGTGCGAGGAATATTAGCCATGGCCTTCACACAGCACAGATTAGTACTCTGCTTCCTGAGGTGTTCCTGATTTTCATTCATTTTGCTTCTTCTGATTTCTAGAGGATCAGAGTCCCTTTTTAATTTCATTAGATGTACCTAGCCTCTTTTCCAGTGGCTCAACACAACACCCTGTTTTGGTTACTCATTTTAACATTCCAAGTGATTAATGCTAAAGTAGTAAAACACTGGAGTAATGCTCCTTTGATTGACCCTGTTCCCTTAATCTTACTGGTGTACATAAAGCATTCATTTTGATACATATAGCATTTGGTAATTAAATTGTTACCTTTAAAATGTAGTTAAAATTTCTGCTTTTAGCTGCTGTTTTCAGGTAACTTTTTGTGACTCTTCTTTTTTCTTTTTTCTTTTTTTTTTTCCAGATATAGAACGTGGTCTCTCAAACTGGATTAAAGCAACCTGTTGATATTTTTATTTACACTTTTTTATTTTTGTATTTGACTTAAAGTGCCATGAAAAAATTTGCATATTGCAAGGTGGTCCTTGCCACCTCTTTGGTTTGGGTCCTTCTGGATATGTTTCTATTGCTGTACTTCAGTGAATGCAACAAATGTGATGAGAAAAAAGAACGAGGTCTGCCTGCTGGAGATGGTAAGTTTTCTGCCTGAGTCATCTTTAAATTATGCTCATTTAAAATTGCACTCCTTTTAAACATCTGATTTTATTTTTTTTTTCCCCAACAATATAATACTGCATCAGCATTTAGGTGTTACAGAATGTTCAATGTTTTTTTAATAACTAGGGAATAAACATGGTGCCTGATATGCATGTTGCAGACTTAAGCGCTTAAGATTTAGAATTTTAAGCATTAATGTATATGGAAAAACAATAAAACTATACGAGCGGTTCAGGAATTTAAGCTATGTTAACATAGTCTAAAGCATGTTTTAAATTTCCACCAGTGAGAAAGCAAAGGCACTTTTAACTTCACTTGACTTGGTAGTAAACCAAGCCAACAACCAAGCTTACTTGTCCCCCTGCCCCCAGGAAAAAAAACAAAACACTTTCCCCCACACCACAAAACCCAACCCACCAATCCCAAAACCCTACCTAAGCCAAAATTTAGCCAGTGACTATAGCAATAAGAGACTGTTGGCTTGAAAATAAAGTTATGAAAATAACTAGAGTAAACTTGGCTATAAAAGTGACAAATATGACTGTGTGCATGTGTGTGTGTGTGTGTATATATATATATATATATATATATATATATACACACACACACCACACATGCTTATGTATGTAACCTTTTCTTTGAAGTGAGAACTGTATTATTCAATACTAAAGGTCTTCAGATAAGCTTTCAGTTTTATTACTGCCATGTTAGGGTTTTTGGGTGCCAGTTAGATGAGGTGAGTGTGGTTTTTTGAAAGCTGTTCATGTTGCCAACTTTATTTTAGGGATGTCGTCATAATTGATCACATGAGAGAGTTGGTGCATTGAGAAGGCTCATCCCTGCAATGTCTCAGCACAAGCATTTAGAACTGTGGGCAGCTACTGCCTCCAGTTCATTTGTGAAATATCTAATTTTCTAGTATGGTGTTTCTCCCACCAGAAAGGCTGTGTCTGATGTTTCACTGCTGTTACAGGAAAGATGCTAGTGATGCTCAATGTTAAGTCTCATTAGCTCACTGTATTCAAGATTTATTAATGCTTTCCATCACAAAAAACTTTTCCACCTGTTGGCATCTGGTATAGACAGCTTCAAACTCCCTAGGAAATCTTCTGAAACGTTTTAAGAACAATGTTGCTCTGTTACAGAATAACACTGGGGAAATGTTTAGGAAATGTTAGGTTTTTTTTCTTTTTTTTCCCCCCATGATGAAAATAGGCCAATAACTCTCCACAGAAAACAGCAGTGTATAGGAATGTATAATTTCTGTGCTTAGTACCTCTGAACTGTTGTTTTCCCAACTGCGTGCAAACGTTTTAGAGAGGTTCTAGTTCATGGAAGTTTTGCAGAAGGGACTTATATTTTCATTTATGTTTCATCTTTTGAGTTTCTTTTTCAGTAAGTGAAAAAAGTGCTGAGAAAATGAATTAGGTTTATGTAGGAAGTATGTCTTTTATAGGAACTCAGTCTTTCTTTTTTTGTTGACTTTTTTTTCAGAAGTTGGGAAATTTTTTTGAGGGTAAGATGATGACTGACATAGTGGTGTTAAGGAATGGATCCACTTTTTCAGTTCTCAGAAAGTTTTTACACAAAGCAGATAACTTATGCCGGACTTCTTTAGAGGTGTTTTGCAAACAGGATTATTTTTGCTGTTGGCAAACAGTAACTGAAGTCAATATGTATGAAACTTGGTTTGATATATTGATGGTGATGAAAGCTCAGATAAGGTCATTGGAGGATCCTTAAGGTGAGGGAAAATCTGCAGTATTTAAAAATTAGTGTTGTCACTTTTCCTATGCAACACCAGTTAGTTGAGTAGAGTCTTCATTCTGGCCTTCTCCTAACCAATATTAAAATCCTTGGTATCTTTTTAATATCTTATAGTTGGCTTGTAAACAAAAAAACAGCCTAAACCAACCAACCAAAACTTTTTGTATAGTTTTGTGCATTTTTCTTGATTTTTTTTAAAACAGATGACTTGTAGTAAGGTACTTGCAGTAATATGTCTGCTAGAAACCATGGTTGTGGCTGATACTGTGACAATTCCTTTTGCCTTAGTTGCATCTTAGATACTCTTATTTGTTCCAGTTGTTCACTGACTCGGAGTCTGTAGTGGTTTTAATGCCATTCAGAATGCCCAGAATCTCCTCAGATAACACTGAGGCTATCTTTTTCTGTGAAGCTTTTATCAAAATCTGCTTTTTTATTTCACTTTTTATCCCCCTATTCATTTCCATAATTGATTTAGTTTTCTTGATTCAGCATAAATTATGTAAGTGTTCTGAATTTAATAATCTCTTTGTCCATGTCATTCTGGTATATAGGTTCTCTTTGCAATTCATGGAAGAATTCCATGGCATTTAATGAACCTACTCGATATATGAGTAAGTTTTTCTGAAGAGTTTGTAAGTTTATTTCAAGCTGTGCTTGCCTAGTTGGAAAAATTAGTCTTTAGATACTTCAGCAGGAGCAAAGAATTTTGAGAAAAATTTTGGACAGTTCAAGCTTTCATGAAGTTATAAGGATGTTTTCCTTAGGTTTTCAATACAGAAAATGGAGAGAGTTTCTTTTTCAGTGACAGAGTCATGGTCTAAATTGCCTTTGGGAAAAATCTTTCTCCTTAATGGCATAAGGTACTAGCATCTTCCATCATGAGTTTCAGCTTCTGTGTCTAATAATGCTGGATTGCATATATACTGCTGTTATATTTTACAAATTGCTCAAAAGAAGAAATAGTAAAGGAATGTGAATCTGTGGAAAAATCTGTGTAAATGATTATGGAAATGAGTGGGATAAAGATTGTTGTGTCCACAGTCATAGAGATTGAAGGTTGGTAGTTGAAATATTTGAGTGTGGAGATGAAGGGACAAAAGGTGGAGTGGAAAAAGGAAAGGCACTTACCAGGCTGTAAGTGGACATGTTTTGGGAAAAGAAGGGCTGGAATGGGGATTGGGTACTATGGGACTGGAGAAGTAAAGTGATACCAGAGGAGGAATAGTTAGAATCTAGTGACTGTAACTGTGTGGGATGATTTGGCTGTAGGCTCGAGCCTTTGTCCACCCCATCCACCATGGTGAAAACAGTAGTAGCTTCAGGAGGTAGCCTGGAGAAGTGGGGTGAGAACACCTAGCAGTGTTGATTTCAACGTCAGTCGTGGGAGCTGGGAGAGAGCCTGTGCTTGTCCTGGCTGATCCTGCTGCTCTTTCTACTTCCCACCATGACCACTCCAGAGAGGTGGGAGTAGGTCAGGGGAAGCGTGCTCTAGTGCTCAGCTCTGAGATTGTCTCATCTATTCTGAGCTACCCAGCTGACCTGGATAGTGTACACCCCTTGCCCAGACTGTCACAGGTGTTCTTTCTATCGGCACATCTTCTGGGTGGTTGTTCCCTATTTGTAATTCCTGCTGTTTCGTCAGTAAAATTCACAAAGAGTGATTGTTGATGGAAGGCTGTTGCTGTAAGTTTAAAGGTTGTTGTGACTTGGAAAGCAAATCACTGAACCATAGTAAACATAATCCATGTCATGTAGTAGTTTTTTCCAAACCTGCAATTCATAGGATAGGTAGTTGAGCATTATTGCTTCCAGATGGGGATTCAGCATTACAATTTAGATTTCACAGCCTGGAATAGAATTTACTGACAAGTGTAAACAAGTTCTAGACTTAAAGGGTTCAAGCTGTTCTCTAACAATACAAAAAGGGACCATTCCTATAAAGAAAAAATGCCCAGGTAGCACTGTGGTTACTCTAACAAAGATTATTTTTGTGTAGTTCTGCATTATTTCTGTAAGGATCCTGTATGTCAGCTCTGAGGTCTAGACTTAAATGAAGATCAGATGAGTCCTTCCTTACCACCAGTTTCAGGCTTCTTTAAAGGAACTTCCAGCTTTGGCACTTGTTGCGGTTTCCAAATAAACTTCCAAACTCATCTTTCCTCCCCCTGCCCTTTTTTTTAAAAAAAAACCCTCAAGGGGCATTGCACTTGTAATGATTAGAAATCCTAAAAAAAAAAAATATATTCTTGTAGAACTAAGGTTGGTATTACAAGAGTCTTGTGATCTCAGCTACTTGCTATTTACATTCTTTTCTTGGGGCAGTGTCAGATTTTAACTAGGATCTGCCATTTTTGTCAAGTGCCAATCAAGGCCTTGTGTTCTGAATTTTGAGCTCTTTGGTAAAGATGAAAACTCTTAAGTTGTGACTTGGTTCTGAATATTCTTATCTGCATACAAAATTCTTAAGAAAAAAAGAAAGCAGCTTAATGATATAAACCACAGATTGAAGTTTTTTGAAATAGGAACTGTTTATCATAATTCGGTCTTGTTCTATTAAGGCTGAGGTGTGTGTCAGAAGCTTTGTTTCTTAACTTGTACCTGTCCAAATAGCTTTTTTGTAATTGTGATGGTTCCTCCAAAGTTGTCTGGACTTTGTTTTGGTCAGTTTACCATTGTTGTTGTCCCTAAAGACATGTCATGGAAGAATCCATCCCTTTTTTCTGGCTTTAGATGGTCTTAGATTTTGAAATATGTTTTTCATGAGGCATATTGCCTGGTAAAAAGGAATTCATAGTCCATAGACATAAAGAGTTCCTGATTTTTTTTTAATGAAGATCTGGAAGAGATCAAGAGATTTTGGAAACTAATGGTTTACTGATACACATGAGAAATGTCTGGAAAAACACTACTAGATTTCCTGTTAGATCAGGTGATGATTAAGTCATTCATTTAGCTCTAAAACTTGTAGTTGTAAATTAAACTTCTTTTTCTTAGAAGTATGTCATCAGTACATGTCTGTAGTCCTTCAAAGCAAATATTTTTTTCCTATTTAACTGAAAAGAGCACTGCGGTTTGAATTTTTAACAATGGGCATTCGTCATTTGGGTAAAATGTTGGTTTGTGTTTATAAGAAAACTACGTGCTTTTGTGTGAAAACATTACCGTAAATGCTGAAACCTGAGAGATGTTGGTTAACTTTTCTTGGAAAGTCATCTCTCTACCTGCACACCAAGCTTTCTTGCATTTGCATTTAGTGAGATCCATAAAATATTTGGGGATCTAGTTAGCTGTTGCTGGATTTTTCTGCAGGAGAAGGGAGTACTTTAAGTAAAATGTGTAATCAAGTAGTATATATTTGAAAATTAAATTTAAAAATTCAGCTGATGAAGTTGTAGACTATGTACGTCTGGATTCAACTTACTGGTGCTAAACTAGCATCTAACAGCCAGATCTGCAAATGTGAAAGATGAGTTTTCAGTTAATTTAGCTATTCAGTTTAACTGGTTTAGTCAAAGTTAAACAACTGGAAGTGTAAATTAAATGGGATATTGTTTTTTATTCTAAACAGCAAATAAGGTAGCATAAGACATTCACTTCAGAATGCTGAAAAATATGGTGAATATAACTATTCTGATAGCTTTTGTTTCATCATTTTAGGTATGTTGAACACTCATTGTTTAATCATTTTCTGGCAAACTGAGCCTATATGCTAATTGCTATGTACTTAATAAAATAGTTATGAAATCTCATGTAATAAAACCAAGAACAACATATAAAATTAAGCCCAAATAATTGCCTTATTGTATACCATAATTTTATGTTAATTACTCCCCAAAAGGCACAATTTCTAGTCTAAAAGGTTGTGTGATTGCAAATCAGCAAGATGCTAACGATACTTTCTTAGCGGGCAAAGATGCAAAGCAACTGCATGCTCATTTTAGCCCATGGTTAAAACAGGTACCTAAATCAATCTGCTCAGGATCTGCTTGGACATACTTATTCTGTCAGTTTTCAGTGTATGAGTGGCTGGCTGGCAGCTTCCAGAATTATATAGCTCGACTGACAGTCAAAGGGAGTTCGTAAAAAGAAAGCATCTCTGTGGTGGGAGGATTCTCTCTGCTAAATGTTACTGCTTAAATGCAACTACGGCAATTGCTTCAGGTACTTGAAAATGAAAGTTTCTCAAGAAACACATTGTACTTGTAACAGATTAATGCTAAATGCAAACTAGCAAAATGTTTCAGTTATTAGTAAGTACCCATTTTTAAATCTTAGTGTTTCAACAAGGATGAAAGGCTTGGACTTTTTTGTTTATTTTTATTCTTTAAATGGCTATTTGCTCTTGCCATAAGCTTTAATTACACTGTGCTGTCCTAGATGCAGATTAAAGATAATTTGAAGCTAGGCTTATTACTGAGGGCTTTGGTGCATTTATTTTTAAATATTTCCTGTTCCTCCATTTAGATCTTAAATTACTTCTTTCTTAATAAAATTTTGTACTGAATTTGTAAAACAGTAATATATTTCAAATTCAGTATTCAAGCATTTCTGTTCAAGAGAAAAGTAAATGGGTATTTGTAAAAAAATGTGATGTGGTTTTTTTTAAATGTTTTAGTTTTTAATTTCATTTGTTTAAAAAAAATCAAGTATTTGAAGTCTTGGATTCCTTTTCTTGTCCCTCTCACCCTCATCTGTTTGATCAGATATTTGATATTTAAGACTTCTTTAGTTTAAATATGTCAAGTGTTATTGTTTCTGTTTCGAGTACTAATGTTAAGCTCCGAAATGTAATTATGTTGACTAAAAATAATGTTAGTAAACCTAAGAGAAATTATTTCTAAATTATAAATGCCGATGTCATTCTGTCAAAATAAAAATGTGGAAATAAATGTAAAGTTAGTGTTTAATTTAATCTTTACTAAAATCCCTGTAAACGAAATATCATTTTTTCCTGAAAAGCTTGTGTATGCAAGAACAATCTGGCATATAAATATCTGTTGTTACAGAACTTTAACAGTAAAGACAGTTAGGACATGATGATGGATAGACATAAAATTTTATTGTTTTTTCAAATGAATTGTGATGTCTGAGTAGCACTTAACTATTCTTTAAGCTCCAAAATATGAAGATTTGTTTTCACTTCCAAAACCTGGTGGGTTTAGAACTTTGTTTTAAACAGGAACATTCCTACAGTGTAAAAGAAAGTATAAACAAACAAAAGCAAGAATAAAAGTAGTTACTAACATTTTTTTTTATTCTTAGTTCCAGAACCCATACAAAAACCACATGAAGGACCTGGAGAGATGGGGAAACCTGTGGTCATTCCAAAAGAGGAGCAAGAAAAAATGAAAGAAATGTTTAAAATAAATCAATTTAATTTAATGGCAAGTGAAATGATTGCACTCAACAGATCTTTACCTGATGTCAGGTTAGAAGGGTAAGTGCTTTATGTTGTATTAAAAATTTACTTGACTTAAATGAAGAATGTGCAAAGAGTGATCCAAACCAAGAGTTCAGTTCTGTAAGATACTACTATTGAAGTGAAAAGTAGGAAGATTTCCTGTATATGTGGTATTTACTTGTAAAATAAGATCAAACAGCAGAGACCAGTTTCCTTCAGTGTTGTTTAACTTTGAATCGGATTACAGATATGAAGCCTGTTCAGGGAATAGAAAGTAATTTGGCTGTAGGAGAACAAAGTTAACTTACGTCTTGGCATTTCAGGAAAATACTACTTGAAAAATTCATGCATTGCTTTTAATGGGGCAGACTAAAATTCTGCATTATATGAGATACAAAAGATTTGTTGAGGAGAAATAAATAAAAATTTCTTACCTAATGAAATGTACAAAGCCTAATTTAGATTGCATTATAATGTTTTCTAATATCCATCTGGTTTGTTTTTGATCTTGCCTCTGGAATATTGATCCTTTCAGAGCTATTTGAGTCATAAGTAATTAAAAATGAAATTCTAGCCTTGTTTTAAATAAGATTGCTTTACTCTCCTGGGGCTACTCTGGCAGGATAGTTGATGACTCCCCCCAACCCCTCTTGTTTATGAAAGAGACTCTCAAGTTAAATAAAGCTTATGAAACAACATTTTCCCAATCAATTATCTTCATTCTTTTGCAAGAATCAAATGCTATAGAAAACCCATTTCTTTAGAAGCTCTGATGTTGTTTCTGTATACACAAGGCCTAGCCACTGGATTAATTTGTCTTCATTTTCTACCTCAGAAGATAATATTAGAAGAATGAGATGAAACTCTCTGACTGCTTTTGATTTTTAATGAGTGATAAAGAGCTGGTTTGTAGGTACTTTCATCTGTGGTAATGAATGTGATTCTATGTAGCATGTGAGTTCCTGGTAGTGCTGGTGTTCTTAATAATTGAGCCATATTTTTTTCAATATGTGACTTCATAAGTTTGAATTCATGTTACTTTTCAATTGGTTTTCAGATATATTATCAGTCAGATTTTATGGTTATTACTTGCCTGTTTCTCAGTATAGTGGAAGACTGCAAATCATGAACTTGCAGGGTTTTCTTTCAAAACTGACAGAGGTATCCTTATGTTACTGCTGTGATAGTGGTTGTAACTTGGCAATGGGATATCTTGGCATTCATGCAGATTCATAGGTAGTGTCTGCCACTTTTACAAACTCTCTATAGGATAAGAAATCGGTTCACAGTAAAGTGGTGACTTCTGCTGGTTAAGAACTTGTTAGCATTCTCTGTTTTAGCTGGGAGGAAAATCATGAGTTTGGCTGGAGGCTTTTGTCAAAGGTGGGGTGCTAATTTGGGGTGATTTCTTGTATGGTTTTTCTGGAAGAGCTGAATGGAAGGAACTAACAAAACTTTGGGAAGTGATAGTTACAGCAGTTGGTTATCTGGAAAGTAAACAGGAGTAATTTTTCATTATGACCATTATGGAAGTATGGAGGAAAGTAACATCATCTGTTTATCAGCACTCATGTTGGAAAACCTGCCTGTGTATATTCTACCATTTTTATAGTGTAAGTATAAAGATAAGAAGATACGTTTGTGGATCTAAAAAGTTGTTTTAACTGTAAGCTTTTTGAAGTCTAGACTTCAAATTAACCAAAAATGGAAAGAGAAATTGTTATAAACTATTAAAAATTTATTACCTAAGCATCACTCAAGCTTTTGCAGACAAATAAAATTTCAATATTAAAATCAAGCCAAGCTATAGGAGTTTTGTCTTGCACACTTGGCTATGCTCTGTAATTACTGTGTTTCACAGTAAGATATGCATTATAAATTTAGAAATGTTGCATTTGTTTCTCTCTTCCATTTGTATGGACACAAATACTATTGCTATACTAGATGTGTGAAAGTGCAATGTTAGAAAAAATTTTAGGTAAGGTCTCAGGGTAGAGTTGGATTTTCTATTTTTGTAAATTGCTGCTAACAGTTTGAACGTTTTCTTGCTGTGTGCATTTTTAGTAGACTTTGAGGGAAAAAAAAAAAATGTTCCCCAAAAAGCTCCTCCTTCTGTCATATTTTCAGTAGGTACTCTGTAAAGTCATGCTAATTAAGAAGTTGGGGAGTGTGTGGACATTTCCCCAGCAAATTCGAGAACAGTACTGTTTACAGTGCAAGGTTATCATATGTGGATTAACATTACTTTTCAAGAACACTGTAGCCATTTTCAGAATTGTGAAAACTATAAACGTGCTCCAGTGTTGTATGCATGTCTTAAAGTATCTGATTAGTCAAAATACTCACATGGTCAGAAACACTTTCTGCTGCGTTAGTGGAGTTCTTTCAGTTATAACTTGTTCTATCTATATCTCTGATAATATGGAAATAGTTTTGGGAGAAATAATGGGTAATTTCTAAT
The DNA here is from genome assembly GCF_003259725.1 of Athene cunicularia. NCBI lineage: Eukaryota > Metazoa > Chordata > Aves > Strigiformes > Strigidae > Athene > Athene cunicularia. The sequence goes on along the minus strand of NW_020799095.1, from coordinate 82,669,367 downwards.
CATTCCTTACCACATTTATATGCTTACAGCACAGCTGCCAGTAGCACTTTCAATCAAGGTTTTGAAAAAGCAGGCTATGTTCAAAGGCACACTTAGCTGTTCAGCCATGTAATTATTTTCTTCTCAGGTTTTGTGGGTTGCTTCCTTTAATGTGGTGTGGGGGGATGATGTGACTGTTTCAAGTCCTATAATTCTCTGGCATGACAGTTCTTCTGAAATACAGAAGTCTAAAAGTTTTGCTTAATGGTTAATAATTGAAAACCTGGTGGAATTATATATGCCAATATACAATTGAATATTGCCACACATATTGAATGGGGATGTCATAACCTGTCGTCTGGAGAGCAGCTTTTGAAGTAGTTTCCATTATCCTTCACATTAATTTCTAGTTATGCTAAACCCCCCCCAGCCCCCGTTACCTGTGCAAAGGCAAACACATTTGTGTAGCTGCTTGGCCCTTAAGTGCTCACAGGTTGATGTCTATAGATGACCTACTCTGGGCATCATATTTATGTTTTGGCCAATAGATTTTGTTTCCTTACTAGAACAAAAATGTGAGCTGATTTAATAACTTCTAGACACTTCTCCAGTTTAGGAACTCTTCAGTACAAGACATCTACAGAAGCTGAAATCTGTGTTCTTCAGAGCTGTGCCCCAGCCATATTAACAGGTTTATATTTATTTTCATTATTTGGCACAAAATTATTGAGGCACATAGATGCCTTTAAAATCATTGATATATGCCTGAATTGCTAATTATATTACATCTGTAAGTGGGAACATAGTTCTACTTCTTGTTATCCCAACTGAATGATTTGCTTAATAGGAAAAGCTCAACCACAAGTTTTTTTTAGCCTGGATGCTTCCATGGATCTGGACTGGGGCATGTTAGCGTAACTAATGTAACTGATGGGGGCACAACCTCTGGAGGGGTATTTTTGCAGGGGAACAAGCAGCTGGGGATAGCAGATTGGTTTTAAGTTGTTAATAGAATAATTCTTGTAAGCGTGTATTTTTCTGGTCTGTGAATCAGTCATCAAAGTGGGAGTTGTTTCACATTTGCCAGGAAAATATGCAGCTGTGGGCTTGACATGACAGTGAAAAGTAAAAGATGGGTGATTAGGAACACTAGAATCTTGCCTTGATTTTGCTGAAGATGAGGGAGGCAATAAATAAAATAGGTGTCAATGACTCAAATAGGTGTTCAGCTATGCTTATGTGCCTTAGACCAGTATTTGGGCTGGAAGGTGGTGTGGTTAAAGGTTCTGTAGAACTTGGCATAAAAGATTTTCTTTGCCATTTTATTCCTTGGATTAATTTTGCCAGAATTAAAGGTATTAGTCATCTTGTTATACCTCAGTTCTGCATAATATTTGTGATCTTTTAACTGTCCTTTTCTCAAACTGCCTGCATTCAGGAAGTAAATAATGTTGGGTTTTGAGTGATGTAGGGTATACTCAGAGTTTTTAACCAGATGGCCATATTTGAGTGAACTGGGTCTAAATTCATATGAATTATGCCTTTAGCCACGTAACAGACGAATAAGATGCAGATCTTTAACTAAGACCTTAATGTTTAACTAGTACAATAATGTGGTCAGTTCAAGTTATTACTGAAGGCTTTTTTGCTGAATCAAACTACCATGCTCAGTTCCTGTTGCCAAGCTTACTTTCAGTCAGGAGGAAGTAAACAATTTTTTCTGGGGTTAAAAGCCATTCTTCCAAGTATAATTTACACAAATGTTATGGAGTTTATAGCAGTTACGCTGGGCTCCTTTCTGAGTAAGTCCTTCATATGACTAATTCTGTCATCTCTGCTTAGAAAAAAACATATTTAGTTTTAGGCTTTACATTCAGGCACTGTTAATTCTGTGATACAATGTAATGCTTTTCAGTTTTGGGACTGCAATCTGTTTTTCATATGTGTGCTTTAAAAATGTATTATTGATTTTTAAGCCTGAAATATACATGTGAGAATACACTGGAATTTCAGTTTTTAACTTCTCAAAACAAATTGATTTGCTGTATGCTTTAAGATACAGCAAGATGCAGTTGAATCATAATATGACACATTGATAAAATTTCCACAATCCCTGTGTGAGGAAAATAATTTGAGTAAACCTATTCATAGCAAAACTAGTAAAGGCACACATGCAAGAGCATGCGTGACACTTGATGGGGTTTTTTAAGTGACAGCACTTGCAGTATTTACTTCTATGTGAGGCTTGTGAAGGTGTGCTCTCTTTGCTTTTAATTATTTTAATTCAGAAGAGCTAAGGGGATAGTTTTATACTACATATAATCTGGTGTAAATGTGGACTTCAGCCAAAAGAAGTATTCTCACTGCTTTTCTTGATACTGATCTGATGATTGTGTGGCCTTAGCATTCACTGACTGGATAGAGGATTGCACACCAAAAAGGGGGAAAAGGTATATTTCGTTGAATCAGCAGACTGAAACAACATGTTCATCAGCTGTATGATTACCAGATCAGGTGCAAAGAAGGGGATGGACAAAACTGTAATGGTGAAAAGTGGGATTATTGCTTTTGGCAGCAGCCCACAGTTGCACTGGATTAGGTGGAACATAGCAGGAAAAAAAATTTCTTACAGAAAGGCTGTATTAAAAAACCCATAAGGTGGTGGGGATTTAAATAGCTTCATAAAATGGTGATATGCTTTGTAAACTTTTGGTATTCAATTAGCTCAGATCATAGTGATGTAAAAGATAACAAAGAACAAAGTTGTCAACGTAGGTGGTGGAAAATTTCAGAAGTTTTAGTCAATGTTTTGTTTCAAACTAGAGATCCAGGCTATTAATTATCTGGCATCTGTAAAGTAAATCTGACCAGCAATATTGTCATGCTGGAAGTCTGAAAGCATGTGAGGTATTAAAGACTTTACAATTTGTTCAAGCAGGAATGTGTTGTCATCTGGCTTTCGTGGTGCATATAGTTTGTTACTGGTCCACTGTAGAATCAACATTTGGAAATGTTCCCATTGACTTAATGAGTTGTCTGGAAGAAATTACCTATAAATCTTTTTTCTAGACAATGTTTAGAGGGGAAAAAATCACTTGAACAATCAGCTTGCTTCTTGTAAACAGTTTTTTTAGATATAGACATATATATACACGTGTATACGAATACGTGTATATGTGTGTGTGTGTGTGTATATACACTCGAACACTTGGCAATGTCTTAGTTATGAGTGTCTTCCATTTAAGATGAGCAGCCATATCCTAAGCATTATTCAAATTGAAAGGGCAAGTATGAAAAATTATTTGGCTAGAGAACTTAAGATTCAATTTCAGTCTTTGAGGACAGAATTGTTTATGCTTCTGTCAAGAGATGCTTTTCTGTAATCACATTCAGGATAAGGAAAATAGTCAATTGCAGCTAATTATTTTTGTGAAATTCTGCTTGAATTCTGTAACCACAATGGTTTTAAGGACCATTTTGGATTTTGTTTCCAGGGTCTAAAGAAGATTTCTACTTGACTCATGAGATAATGCGACCTTTCTTATATCCAAATCTTTGAGATCAGAAGAAAGGAAAATTTCATACTCTTGATGTCAGGTAAATTATGTAATACTATTGAAGGCAGACATTAAGCAGGCTATATGACAATGTTTAAGAATAAGGGATTTGCCTGCATTCATGTCACCTGTTCAGAAAGATTAATTGGAGTTATGGTATGAATTGGTATGGCCTTTTTCTAAACTGAATTGTTATGATTTGATTGGAGGAAACAGCTTCAGAGGTAGTGTGAAGTTTTGCTGTAGCCTTATCTGCAGTCCTTTCTGTCTGTGCAGCCACAAATTAAAACTGGGGTTGTATGCAAAGTCTGTGTAGTGAAAAGTGGTTTGGCATGTTACAACAGTCAGTGATTCCATCTTTCTCAGAAGTATTGCTTTTGACCTCTTTAGCTGTGATGTTTCTGTGTGAAAATTAGATATTTATCCAGCTCAGTTGTCTTCAATTTAGGGGTTTGGGGTATTCTTAAATTCTGTCAGAAGCAGATTTATCAACTCCCTCATTTCAATATCATGAAGCTGCTCATCATATCCAGGAAAGACTTAAGTCAGTGTTTACCAGAAACTACCACTTGACTTGAGTGTTGGTAGTTCTTGCTGTAGTGTTTTGACACTTTCTCTGCCACCCCTGCCACAGGGCGTTATCTTCTTATGGAAATGTAGGTCAATCTCAGCAGCTTCAGAGTGGCTCTCAAGAGTCTGATTTCAAAACTGTTTTCATCCATGATCTAAGTAGAAAGGAGTTACTGTTTGGCATAGCTGTGCCTCAGCTTCGTTACATTAACTTTATTGCAGGCTATAACTTACAACAAATGGACAGGTAGACAGTAGAGTACTGACATTTTATGACACTGCAGCAATATTCATCAGATATCAGTAATTAAAGCTTGAGGTTTCATAAGAAGAGTTCATATTTCCTGTTTTTTTGTTGTGTTTTTTTTTTTTTCCCCTCTATTGATCTGGCATTAACTTTGGTAACTTCAATAGAAAATAAATGTGTGTTTTCAAACCTAAGGACACTCATGCTTACTTCCCAGAGACTCCAATATATTTTAATACTGAAGACTATACTGTTTCTACTGCATTGGTACTATTAAACAGATTTATTGTGGGGCTGTGCTGTGTAGCATTTCCTCAAAACTTCAGCTCTAACCTGATTTTCAGCAAGTCTTGGATTATTCCTTTGTCAAATTTAAGTTCTGGCATGCAGTTTATCTAACTGCAGCTTTTATTTATAACTGTTGTTTGTAGTACGCAAGATAAAAGATTGTACTAAATTTGTAAGATGACTAAATATGTTTCCCTCCGTGTGCCAATCTGTTGCTAGTATGGCTTTCAAAGATGCATCGGTGCTGCATTATCATACTGCACGTACAAGCTGTGGTCTGAGCTCCACTGGGTTTTCCCAACTGAGCTGCTTAGTGCACAGGAGACACTCTTGCTTGTGTTCCATCTCTGTCCTTTACCAGAGTGCTCTGGGCTGTGTGCACTGGTCTAGAAAACAAGGATTGCATACATGTTCTACTGCTGTTTGATGTTTTTGAGCCACTGTAAATTGTTGGTCATGCCTTGTTCCTATGAAAGGTTTGTGGAATCTGGGAATAAAGTTGGTATGAGGTATAGCAAATCTTGGCTCAGGTAGTGTCTGAGTCTAATTTTTCTGATTAGGTAAGCACAAGTGGCCTTGTTCTGAGAATTCCATATTTAAAAAAAAAGTTCCAGTGTTACTTGTCCTCTTGTTGCTCATCTGTGGAGAGTTACCTGTTGGAATCATCAGAAGGTGTAAGGATCTGCACTGTACTATTTAGAAATTCAACGTTTATTTCTAATGCAGAATATAGTTATGGCATCATCCTTCTAGAAAATTACTTTAAATTTTTTTTTTCATGTTTTGCCTCAGTGAATGAGGTTTTCCTCATTGTGTCTCACTGCATAAACATTATGGTAGTGTATAATTGATTTCCTATGAGACCTCTACCTTGTTTGTAGCTATTTTGGAGTGTAATTTTTTAGCCTATGAAACAAAAGTATTTAAGAGCTATCAGGATATTAAATCCCATTTTATTACATTACTTTCAGACATGATTGAGCATGACTTTGAAGGGTCTGCAAACAGATCAAAGCTAACATTGTAAATATTTGTCTTTCAAGATATGACAATATTACACATGTAGCACTCAATCTTGGGTTTTAGGAATAATTTCTAAGTAAATTGATCCATTAATACAATTTCACAGTATTGATAATATGCCAAGTACTATTCTGTAATAATATGGCTGCACAGTTGCAGTTTTTCAAGGTAATATTTGAAGTATTTGTGAAAGTCCCAACAGTAAACTGAAAGAGGTGGCATTAGGATAGCAAAGGGTGGTGTCCTCAGTTCCTAGTGTCTGTGCAGCTTGCGTGCTGAATGACTAGAGTGGGTAAGCCTTAATGATCTCCGAGTCAGGCACTGAGCAGAGCAGATAGGTATCAGAAGAATTTCACCTTCTGAGGAATTCAAATGAAGGATCCTGTAAGATTGCCTGGTAGATTTCTTCGGTGTGTGCAGGGGTGAAGTATGTTTTTCTCATTCCTTCACTGGCATGAAAGAATAGAGAGAGGCTTCTGGTCCTGCCCGATGTGGAAGAGGGTTGGGAGTGTAGGGTTATGATCTTGTAGGAAGTGCAAAATGAAGAGTTGTCTTCTGTCTGTGCAAGATTGTGCTGAAGCAGCAATTAAGCTCTGAGATTTAATGGCTTAATTTTATTTGGACAGAATTGCCTTACTTGATGTCTCTTCTGGTTATTTTTATAATGTCTCCTGTGGACTATTTGTACCCTGGGCTGAAAGAGAAAGTAGGAAGGCAGTTTATTCAGAGGTTCTTTGGGGACATTTCAAGTAGCATCAGGTAGTTTTCAAGTGACTATACATAATCCACTGAATAAAAATCCCTGAGATTTTTTTTTTCTGAACATCTCCCTATCTAAAACACACGGGGCTTCTATATAAGATTGGATTAACATGTTCACAAAAAGTCACAGTAATGGAGGAGTATAACACAACTCATAGTTGCTTTTGGCCTTCTATTTTAAAATATTTTATAATGGATTTAAAACTTTTGAAATCAGCCTACAGTGTGTTAGGGACAATAACTTGTATTTCTTTTGCTGTCACTGTTCTCTAGCAATATTATACACATATATGCTAGGATCTGTATTCCTTCCTTTAGTTTGAGTTCATTAAACATACATTCAAGTTATGAAGGATTTGGACCTGTTACACTGCCTTGTGGTCTTGAGGAGCTGTGGACCTAGGAGTGACCATGTAGTTAGAAGGAACTGGCCCAAAGTATTCTGAATATATATACAATATTGCAGAAAGGTGGAATTCTGTGGAGAATGTGTATGAGCATCTTACAAATGTCGGAGCAGTTATGTCTTTATGGTCCTGTGGCTCCTTGGTAAAACAACTTTTGAAAGTATAGCTGGTAAACTTAATTTTTTTTTCCCTCAGATCTGATTTTGATGAGGCATTAAAAATCTTTGACCTGAATTTTATTTCCTAATTAATTTTCCATTATATTTCCTGATTACAGGAAAGCAAGAAATCAAATATTAGGAAAGCATACAAGGCTAATGCAGTTGAAGATCGGGATTTCAGTCCATGCGAGAGACTTGCTATGAAATAAAGAACATTACTGTTTTGAGCATTGGAATGTGGACATCAAGAAATGTAGACTAATTAGGCTTTTTGTCGATCATATTTTAACAATCTGCCCTATTCTTTCTCTGTGTTTTTAGGTAGTAGGGCAGTAAGTCTCTGCTTGCATTTAAAATATCTGATATTTTGGGGGGGGTTCCATAATCTAAATAATATATGGAGTCACATTAGCTGGGAGTTTGCATGGTGAATGCCATAGATAAGGAAAGGATGAAGTACTACTTCACTACTGTGAAGTAGACATTCTCAGCTGCTGTTTGGAGTTGTCATTAAGTTACTGGAGATGGTATGCTTGCCTAATATTATGCACTCAGTTTTAAAACTATTTGAGGCATGATCCAACAGAGGGAACATAATGTATTAGTAGTTAATTAAAATTCAAATTGTCCTTAATTCATACCCTATGTGTCATACCTCTCATGGTTAAATTCTGCTACTAATGTTGCATAACTGGTTGAAACTAATGCTTTATTTTAAGTTCTATAGTAATCCCTTTCTGGGGTAATTTGTTTTCTAACAAAAGACAAAAAGGATTCTTAATTTAAATGTTTGTTACTAAGGATAAAACATGAGGTTTATGTAGAAGGTTAATGCTCTAATCACAGGCATCAACTGTTCTATTTTGTCTTATGTCCTACAGCAATATATTCCTGGGGAAAGGAGTGTACGTAAATGTTTTCAAAATTAAAAAGAGGGATTTTCTTATTTGTATTTACTCACAAAAATTTGTATAAATATAGCTAAATGATATATATGGAAAGGCAGGTGAAAAGTATTAAAAAACAGGTATCATGCTATTATTTATTTACTTTTTCCTGACTGCATCAATGAATCTTTCCAGAATAACTTCACACCAAACACTTTATTAAGAACAGCATTCAAAAATTCAAGCCAGTTTTGTTATGAAACAGGTTTGTGTTACACGCAGCAGCCTTCTACATGTTGGTAAACAAGCCAGTCTAGGGTTGCTCTGAAATTGTTACCCCAGAAAGGGTTGATCTGTGGGGGTGAGAATAGGCAAGTCTCATTATAGAAAGGAAGATGTTCTGCAGGACAGGGCAGTGGGAATGCCTTGGACCAGGGGAGTGATGTCCCAAAAAAATTCTCTAAGCTGCCTTTTTAGTGCTCAAAAGTTCCCCTTCAAACGTGGTTCTTAAATCTTTTGAGATATTTATGCTTTGGACAGTGTAATGGTTTATAAACATGGTACTTACTGATCACTTGGTTGGATTTTATTATGCCAGTTCATTGTGTTGAGCTCAGTAAAATAAAATCTTCTGTAAAACAAAAAAAAAAAAAGTCAAGGCTGGAGATAAGAGCTTTCATATTACAATAGTAGATCCTGTGACCACCCCAGCAAGATATTCCTGATGAATGACACATTGTTATTGCTTTTCACAGAGAACTGCTAACAGGCTTCTCTCAACTTTTTTACAGATATACGGCCAAAAAGTAGAGGAATAATTGGTGGATTTGTATTACTACTGTAGCTGAAGGTCTAGAATCCCACACATTTTCTGGTCTGGGGAGCACTGTAGCAGAAGGAATAAAACATTGAGAATTTTATTTTTAAAGTAGCAAAATAGACTGATTAAATAACAAACATGGGGAAAAATTATTTGGCTTATGATTTAATTTTTTCATCTGAAATTCATAGCATTTTTGTGAAAAGCTGTTTTATATTTAAGTGATACCATAGAAATAACTTTATCAGTTGGTATGCTTTGCAAGGGTTTTTTTGATGTGAATTAAATCAGAAAACATATGGATATATGGCTACCTTGCCTAAAGATTTTATGATGTTCACCTCAGTGTGGTCAATAATGAAATTTGGTGGTAATTGCATAATAAGTATAATAATGAATACAGATAGTGCCTGATCCCGCTGCTTCAATTATCAGAAAGGAAACATGATTTCACAGAAGTGCTTCCAGATACTTCTTCAATTGTACCTGGACTTCATCTTTTCTAGGATATCTATGCGTGTTGGGCTTTTATCATCATCGCAGGGCTGAAAAGCCTATGTTCTAAGAGAGCTGCTCTCACATAGAAGAGCTCTGGCTAAACAAGTTATCCAGCATATAAAATATTCATGTTGACAGCTCAGATGAGGGTGACAAGTGGCTTAGATTCATAAATTCCCAACATAGTGGACAATGGTGAGACAAGTCTCGAAGTCCAGACATGTATTAACTTCCCACAGTGTACTAATTATATACACAGTAATTGGCTAAGTATATAACAAGGTATGGCAAGCAATAATAGTATGCCTTGCAATACTTAATGGTAGTGAAGGAAAATGGGGAAAGAGGAGAAGAGAGAAATAGAGATGACTGGTCTAGGTTCCTGTGTTGGTCCTGTCTGAGTTTGTCAGGGATGCATCCGTCATCTTCACTTCATGTCTTTTTATTTCCTCCCTTTCACTCCTCGCTCCCCCCGCCTCAATTTATACCCACTTTCCTTGGGTCCGTCCCCTAGGTCAACCTACATACCTACCTATCCCATGTATGGGGAGGGCTCTAAAGTGCTTGATGGGATGATGTAATTAGCATGATCTTGTTAATCTTTATTAGCATATTCAGGGGTGTCAACTTTGATATGCTTTTCTTGGATAATGAAGCAAAGGTCATTCACTGGACAGATGGCCCTTGAAACTTTACAAGATGCAGCAGAGCAGAACCAGTGTGCCTTCACAGAGCTGCTTCCTCCAGCTACATCCTGTGCTATCCAGGCAGTCTTACCAGCTCCAAACTCCACACTACCCACACTGTGACTTTAGTTTCACTACTTGCAAGTGTTTGAGACATTCCTTAGCTCAGAGGGCCTCCAATTCTGCACACCCCCCCCCCCCCCCCCCCCCCCCCCCCCCCCCCCCCCCCCCCCCCC
>NW_020799095.1:82572820-82659196 GCF_003259725.1 Athene cunicularia | reverse complement strand
ATTGGAAGGCTGCTCCTTCAGTATTGTTTATGTTTAGGATAGAGGATGTGCACTATGTACTTCTCAAGTCCTCAGATAGCACCACTGTTAAGGTGATAGTCATGAATACTTGTTAACATATTTGAATGGTATTTAGATTGGGCTACATTACAGTCCATCGGCTCAGTAATTTGGGATCTGATAAAAGCTTTTTCACTGGAATGTAACTCCATTGAATATATTTCTTTTCCTGCTTTAATGTTGTTTTTTTTTTTTGTTTGAGCTATGCATATATCTCTCTAGTTTTGATTCTTAAAGGATTTAGTACCATCAAATCTTATGGAAGTTTCTGTGTGTGATTTTGAATATGCAGGAGGAACAAATCTGTTAAGAGAACACTTAAAATTTGCATGGTTATTTTTGAAAGCAGAATTGTATTTTCAGAATTGTACTTTATGTCAGGGTATTGATTTTTCTAGGAGATACTGAAAATACCACTTGTTTTAAAATAGTATTGCGGGGTGTAAAATGTTGGCTGCATGTGGGGTTACTTGGAGTGTATGTCGTATTTTGCATAAATGTCCTATATATGCTGTTAGGAGAGCTAAACCTGTGGTCTTCCATGCTAAATTTGGAATGTGAATATAATTATCTTTTAATTTAATGAACCTTTATAGCACTTCCAACATGATACAATGAGAAGAAAAAAAACCCTCTTTGTGTAATATAAATGTATTGAATTATGAAATATACTTAATTCACCACTATTTTATAGCATGCATGTAGTCTTGGCTTTTTCCAGACATAAACTGTGTCCAGAATTCTTTTCCTTTTCTAGTTATTATTTGATTTTGTTCATTATATACTTTTTATTGCACTTCCTAGTTTGTTTTCCATTTCTTATCTTGTCTCTCTCCCTCCATTACTCTTCTGTCCCCATTTCAGTACTAGGGTTTCCCACTTGCTCTCTGAAGGAATGCAAGCCTAAATTGGGAGCTTGGATTAGTGTATCTGGACATGATACTCTTCACAAAACAGGGGTAGTGGAAATAAATTATCTGTTATCATCTCTGTATGTTAGCTTTATGGATGTTTCTTTCATTTCTAGAACTGGTTATTGAATTGAGGCTCTCCTTTATTAGTGGTAGGATGGAATACATAGATGTATACATAAGAGTGGTTTTTAGGTAAAAATATAAATCTGCACTGTTTGCTCCCTTGTCATACTTCATATATAGTTGATATATCATGAATGTTAGTATTGAGACTCAGAAATAAACCTCAAAATTGAAGTTCTAACTGAAGACTTGACCTTTACAACTATATGCCTTATTTTTGTTTATAGGTGTAAAACGAAGGTGTATGTAGACAACCTTCCCACGACAAGTGTGGTCATTGTTTTCCACAATGAGGCTTGGAGCACACTTCTACGAACTGTTCATAGTGTGATAAATCGGTCACCACGACACATGCTGGAAGAAATCGTCCTTGTTGATGATGCAAGTGAAAGAGGTAATGATAGTGTTGATGCCTTAGCTTGCTGCTCTTTTTACTTCAAAAATTGAGACTGACTTTCTACGAGCTTAGCTCTCCTCAGCAAAATACAGTAGCTGGGGCAGGGGGAGACAGTGAGCAATGCCCATTTTGAAATACAGGTGAGTTGTTCTGAAAACTAGTGTAAGTTTACCTGTGTATTTACTTTCCTGTTGACAGTATAAAGTTTGTATTTGCTAGTGGATTTATCCTATCACAGCTTTCATGTTTTGTGTTTAGAATTTTAACACATTGCTAAAGCTTGAGAACATTTCATACTTGAATCACCTCGTGAATAATAGCAAAGGTGACTGTTCCTCACACACATCCAAATTTACTATCACTACCACTATTAAGCTTGGCGTTTGGAGGGATTAATTTTAATTATTCAATTCATGGGAAGTTGAAATTCACTTTCTATGCTGTAAGAGATTCCACTTTTTAATAACTAGTGATACAGAATGAAACTTTCCAGGTGTAACGAAATTAATAGACAAAATTTGAAGCTGATTTTTTTTTCTTAAAATAACTTTATTAAGATTTTACTCTTTTCATATTTTTTGTGAATTACAATATAGTAGAAATAAAAATAATCTAGACAATACTTGTTATTTCATTTTGGTTAATAGTTAATATTGGGCTTGTTCCCTGCTTAATCTTTCTCAGTGGTTATAAAGTATAGGGATGTTTTTTTTCTTGTATTTGTAGATGCAGGTGAGAGGATATTATGTTTTTTTTTTCATCTAAAACATTTCTATATTTTTATATTGAATCAACCTGTTTTTCTATATTTCTACACTGGAAGTTTTCCACTAGGACTAAGAGATAATAGGTCACTAGGAAAAAGTCTTGGCAGCCACCATTTGTAGGCTGTTACTGTATCAGCAGGAATTCCCATGCTTTAGTGATGGAAGGGTTTTACGCCCAGCATGCTGACATCTCTGCCTGATGTTTGATTCCAGTGATGCAAAATCCATATTCTGCTGCTCATGATAATTCCAACTTCAGAGTAAGGTGGCTGACTGTTGTCCAAACAACAAGATCTGTTCAAACAAGATCTATGCATGGAGAGAGACACTGGATTTCAGATCATATGGTCTAAGTAGCATTATGGTGCATGGATTACAGTGGTTAACAAGGAGGTTTTATGTAGGAGTGGATTTTTGCACTTCATGTCTAATGTGGTACAAAATATAATGCATTTCTTCTTCAGCTTGCATGTATATATGATGCTAAAGCATATTAACTGACTTATTCCAAACTGTGTAGGACTAGATTACACCTGGTTGTGGAGCAGCTGAGTAGACCAGGTAAAAATCATATCAGCAAACTCTGCTCTGACCAACCTGTTTTCCTAGTGAAGCATAGCTCATGCACTCAGGTTGTGTTTGCATCTGTATCGGTCTGTTCCTTTCCTCTCTCCAGCACCCTCACTTGCTTTTGCTTTCTTACCTGATACTAACTTTAACTTCTTTAGCCAATTTCAGTGCAGTTTGGAAGAAGGGACAGAGGCTTTAAATACAATTACACTCTGGCAGCAGAGGACAAATGCCTATGCAAAGGGCAAGGCTGACACATAAATGTGTTGCAGATCAGATGAGAGGTGTGATTAACTTCTTTTAGAAAGGCACAAGATCAAATTTACACTCTTTTCAGTTGCGGGGAATTTTTAATTACACCCCTCAATTTCTTGTAGTTTTTCATCATTTATGTAAAAATTCCAGATTCTTTTGTTTCTAATGCATGTGAAAATGCTCACCTGTCTTAGAGTTGTTCCCAGGGAACAGTCCTCTTTTTAACTGGAATGCTGATATTTGGATTCTGAGTACCCGTACTAGGTTATCGTATAGGTACGTGCTTCCTTAATGGAACAGAGATAGTACATTTGGTTAATGGGCTTGTGTGCATTGACTGGCTAGGAGAACAAAGTTTATTCCAAGTGTGCTCTGTTTCATTTGTCAAAACAGTCCTTGACACTAATTCAAATCAGTGCTAATGATTAGTTGTGACAGGTCAGCTTTCAATATGACCTAGAAATGAAGAGCAAGCTAATATTAAAATAATGTAGACATAATATTGCTTTGATTTCTGTTTCGGAAAAAATCAATTTTAACATAGCAGTAGCCATGTTAAAGCTTTCTCTAGATAACTTATGTTTCTGGGTTTGGGTTAGGTAATAAAAGCAAAGGAACTTAATTCCAGACTGAAAGATACAGCTTTTCAGAGGGGTTTTTGGTGGTGTTATTGAACCTGTTCCAATATTTCATTTTGAAAACTGTGATCTTCATTTCAGATCACTCAGGCATCTTTTATTTGTAGTTATTTTCAACAATTACTGAAAGTTTTGTTTTGCTTTCCAAAAGCTTGTAATGGTTCCAGCAAACATGCTTTTACATTAAACAAAACAGAAGGGTATGATGCCTGAAAATTTGAAGGGATTAGCATATGCTACTTAAGAATTCTGTTTGAGTTGAACTAAACCAGCAGATTTTTCCAGAAAAAGAAAATGTTCAGCCTGAGTAATGTATTTTGAATTCTAGCATCAGAGTCAATTTAATTGGAATAAAGAAGCATTCAGTCTGCCTGAAGCACACTTTGTACCTGCTAGTGTCATGCTCTTAGAAGAATGAATTTACATAATATCACACACTTATTTACACCAAAAAGAAACGTTTTGGAGAAATAAGACATATCTGTAACTTTGCTCTCTAGGTACTGGTCAGAATTGCATGTTTAGTTTCTAAAGATTGATCTTTGGTAACTATTTTTAAAAAAAGTTAACAGGAGAAATCAGGATGAGTCAGTACTTAAAACTAGGTCAGCACTGAATGGCCAAGGTAGGCAGATTGCATCAGGATAGAATACATTCACAGAAATTAGGTAGACAGGTACAGATCAAAGCAATGTAACCAAAACTAAATTCCTGCCAATAACATCTTGTAAGTATTCACGCTTTTTAAAACTGTGTTTGCATGCTCGTATCTGATAAATCTATGTTTTATTGTAGTTTAATAAAAAAAATTTGAAACATAATTTTTCATTTATATTCATATAAATGTGATTCAGTGATAGAATTGGCAAGGTATTTTTCAACTTATGCACTCACTTGACTTGAGCTGAATTTATTTTTTTGGCTTTCTTAGTTCTGCAACTGCCATGGAAGATGTTCTTTGAACTGTCCATAGTCCTAGATAAAATTATGCACCCTTTTGATACAGAAGACGTTTGAGAGGAATATTCAGCAAAAAAGCATTAAATGAAACTAAAGTTATATGTCTGAAAATACATGCATTATTGTTTCCAAGTAGAAGTATCTGTGGGATTTCTTACAGGTTGTGGGGGTTTTTTTGATTACCAAATCTCTCTGACATATGTGAGGGAATGCTAAAAAATTTACTCAGCTGTCATCCTGGGTCACTCATAAACAATTAACTGTAATGCATAAAACTTTTCATCTGAGTGTTTAATATAGGATTTACTATAAATATGAACAATAGGTTTGTATAGAAAATCATCTCTACATCTTGATTCTGGCATTTCTTGTAGGCCAAAATGTATTGCGTGCATTAAAAGACTATTCAAATACTCTTTTAAAGAAAAAAACTTAAGTCTTGCCTTACAAGAAACTATTACCAGTTTCTGGATGGATGACTAGTCCAAAACTCTAGACTTGCTGCTTGAACTAAGGGAGCAGTGTGAGGGATGTGTATTGCTCTAAGAGATGGTGCCCTGGAAGGAAAATACAAAATACTCTGCTTAGATTTGAGTGTTGAACCCTAATTGCTGGTAGCAGAGGAACACCAAAAATCTTGATGCCTGAGGTATTATCCATGCTTTTGTAGTAATGAGACATCAAGTTTTACCTTTTTGCTTATTTTGCTGAAATTCTAGAAGTGTTTTTAAGGGCACAGTTACTGAATGTCTGGCACAATGTTTTGTTTCTGGGAATACTCCTTTTTTTTAAAGTTTTGAACAAGGTGATAATTCGTAAGAATAGATTTATGGAGTGGTTAAACATGGGAGAAGGACTGTTCTTAACCCTATTCCATCTGCAGTGAAAACACTGCACACATCTGTGATTGTTTCTTAGAGAGAAAAAAAAATTAAAAGTACTTGAAATGTAAATGGAGTTTTTAAATACTTTACAGAGAAAATGTAGGTAGGACTTAAGATTTTTATATGCAGTATGTTGACTATGACTTTCTGTAATGTAACTTTTATGCTAGTTCTTGACTTGCTGCAGTTGTATTAACTGAAATATTTCTCTTTTCCTTCTGGCAGAGTTTTACTAATTCTGTTAATGTAGCTTGTGCATTCAAGGGCCAATGTCACAGCCTGTGTTCATTGAACTTTAAGTGGTTAGAAGTACTTCAAAAGGTTATTAATACTACACATGTGCAGAGGAACATGCCCATTTGTGTGACTTGCTCATGAGATGGTTAGCATAGAGAGAAATCCTTCACTGTTTTATTCTCTTTGTGTAGATCACGGAAGCCATATACATTAAAACTATAAACATTACCATTATACTAGTTCTTTTAAATTAGTGGCTTTGGAAAGCTAAACTGCAAAGAGACAAGATAATATTTGCTATAGACAGTCAGCCAAATGATCTGTTTGTGCTCAACCTCAAAAAGCCTGCAAAATGTTCAGGCATGTACGCTTGGTTTGTAGTAATAAAGATTTATTCATTTGAGTCTCTGTTAATATGCAAAATAAGAATTAACTTGCTTTGAGTTTCTCTGGAGACAAATATTTAAGATCTGTCAACCTCTTAGGCTCCTTTAGCACAGTTCAGTTTTCAAGATGTGTCAGAATTTATTTCTGTAGGTTTTAGTGACAGTCCAACAATACACAGAAAAAAAATGAAGAGGCAATTAGAACTCATTCATCTGGAGCGGTAGTAAGGAATGGTAATCACCCTCAGGTCAGCTCTGCCTCTTGAGATTTACAACACAGTCACTAAGAGTTCAAGCCGTATTTTTTTATTTCCCCCTCCAGTGTCATACTTATCCTTATATGTGGCACTTAGTATCATGCTAAATCCTACTTTAGGCTTTGCACTGTTGTAGTACAACTCCCATGTGCTTTGAGTGTATAATCTAATATATTGCGTTACAAGACTGTTTTGCCTTTTTTACAGATTTGAAATCTGCAAGTTATTGCAATATTTGTTTCTGTGACTGTCAATTGCATTCTCCCTCTATTATTTGTTCTTCCTTTCGCATCATCCATCATAGTCTAATTTTTCATGATGGACAAAAAGTGTGCCTGGCAATGGGAAATTTGTTAATTTGGTAGTTCTTTGTAAAGCAAGTAATTTTGAGCCTTTAGGCATATGGTAGTCAAGTCTGTTCTATTTTTAATAATTTGTTCCTCAGCTAAGCTGAGGTTTTTTGGTATTACAGATATGCATTTATGTATAGTTGATTTTGTCTTTATTTTTGATTTTAGGTAGTATAGTGATAGTATAATAGAAAAAATATTAGCCAGAAAAATCTGGGGTAAGCATAATTAAAAAATTAATTTGATCATATTTTATACAGCTTGCAAAGAAATTATCTGTAAATTACATTTCTGGAGGAAGTAATTAGTTATCTTCAGCTAGTCGGATTGTTTTCTCTATTTTCTTGGTAGAGAAGTATTATGTCCAAGAGCACTTATGCATATGTTTTTGACAGTGTCACATCTACTCCATAATAAAAACTTGCAGATTCCATCTGGTTTCTATGTAAGCATTCTACACTCTTCATTTTAGTGTTTTCCATAATGAAGAAATGAAGAGGAGGGAGAACTTCCTGCTCTAGAAAGTGAAACACATGGAGATGTGGAAGGGCATATTGTGAAGTACAGAATATGCAACAGAGGAAACTAGCTGAGAAAGTACAAAAAGGATAGAAAAGAAATGAGGAAATGTCTCTTAATTCAAGTATAAAAAAAAAAAAACCAACTATGTAACTGACAGTTTCCATGGTTTTGGCCATTCTTTGCAGACTTCTTGAAAAGACCTCTGGAGAATTATGTGAAAAAATTAAAAGTACCTGTTCACGTGATTCGAATGGAACAGCGTTCTGGATTGATTAGAGCCAGATTAAAGGGGGCTGCTGCTTCTAAAGGCCAGGTCATCACCTTCTTAGATGCTCATTGTGAATGTACAGTAGGCTGGCTTGAACCTCTGCTGGCAAGGATCAAAGCTGACAGGTAATTATCCATCTATTGGTCCATGTTTTTTTTTTTTTTTTCAACTATTAAGAAATCTTCCAGGTACTACAATATAGCCTACTAGTAAATATCTACTTTTTGAAGGGCTGGATAAAGTCTCATTGGTGTAAGCATAAAAGGCTAATTCAGTACAACTTTAAAAAAGTTTGGTTTAAAGTGAAGCTTATATTAGCATGTATAGGATAATGTGCTAAATAGTAGGGGACCTGAGCATGAATGGAGTTGAGAAATCAGTGGAATTTGAGGTCTTCCATCTGCAGCCTGGCCCATTCCTTCATGAATTTGGGAAGATAGTCCTGAGGAAGAAATAGAGCTCTGATCTCATGTAGCACCAACACGGTGAGCAAGAACTGCCAGGTTTACCATTTCCAGGTTCTCATTGTGATTCCTTTATTTCATAATGGTTTTGTATTGTGGAAATCTGTGCTGTGACTTGGTCTTCTGGGATGTGTTTTCTAAAGCTAGAATACTTATCAGAATCATACTGATCTACACTGCAGTAACATAGCTTTATATTTCTATCATAAGTCAATATTCACAACACATATCAGTGATACTGTGATGGAAATTGTGTTGAGGGGGGAAAAAAACCAAGTCAGAGTGATTTGCTTTGTAAAACATTCATACATCAGAGCAGTAACTCTGTAGTTGTACACTAGTCCGCTAGTAAACACCCTATTAAATCGACTAGATATTAAGTATGGGGTTACAGATCTTTTTGTCGATATGGTTATAATAGATAAAAAATCACTTAAAATTTAACATTACAAAATACAGTATTATGTGATGAAAAAGCTACAAATAATATTATTTGTTCAACACTGTTCCAAGACATCATACTGATCTTTGAGTTATCATTAACACACTTTTTGTGAGACTACAATACATAAACTTACAATTTGTGTAAATGGCTCAACTAAAGTCCTTTAAATTTAGTTGCAACCCCTGAAAGTTGTTACAGAGCTTTCTGTGAGAGGAAGCCTGCTTGAGGATGGTTAGTGAAGTGTCTTTAAGATGATTACAATTAGTTTCTGTGAGCATATGTCTTAATAATGTCAGGACAGTGATCAAGGAGGCCACTTTCTGTTGACTTTGCAGTAATACTTTAACAATGATTATCATTTCTTAGTCCTGAGGGCATATAAGGATACTTCCCGAGAGCTAATAACCAAGTTTTAATTTCAGAACATGTAAGTT
The DNA here is from genome assembly GCF_003259725.1 of Athene cunicularia. Lineage (NCBI taxonomy): Eukaryota > Metazoa > Chordata > Aves > Strigiformes > Strigidae > Athene > Athene cunicularia. The sequence goes on along the minus strand of NW_020799095.1, from coordinate 82,650,265 downwards.
ATTTTGATCATTTAGCTAGAAACGAAAAACTCTTGTTTTCTTTACAATCACTGTGTAGCACTGAGAAAGCTGTGATCAGTTTTTCCATCTGCAAAAGGATGAATGTTTATTACCGGCAATAATGCAAGTACTATTTAAAAAAAGAGCTAGTATTTGAAAAACTATTTGAAAAATATATTTTCCTTTAGATTAATTAAATCTAATTAGCAAGACAGAATTTGAATGTGTTTCATGGTAATAATCTGTTGAATACTGTTGTGAAGAGGTAGCATTATGAAAATTCAAACTGTACATGTTTAAAACCAATTTTTAAAAAAAACCCAACAAAACAAAACACCTTTTTTGACACTTTAAATGGGTTTGATTCTTTCAATTTTTTTCTAGGAGAACAGTAGTGTGTCCCATCATTGACGTAATTAGCGATGACACCTTTGAATATATGGCAGGTTCTGACATGACCTATGGTGGATTCAACTGGAAGTTGAATTTTCGCTGGTATCCTGTTCCTCAGAGAGAGATGGATCGACGGAAAGGAGATAGAACCCTTCCTGTTAGGTAATAAGAAATTATTAAATTGGTTAAAAAAGTTCACCTGGTGTTTAGTCATATCCTTTCTAGGTTAATCTTGTAAGTACTTAATGAATAGTGTTGTAATATAATTTTTGTGTGGTTGAAGGAACAGCATAAAAGTTTTTTGCACAGATTAGCTGTTTGTAACTTTTGGTAGCATTGAAGGAAGCCATTAGCTTGTCACCTTAGAAATATTTTTAAGTTTTATACCAATTGCCACCTTTTAACTAGTTTTTATACCAAAGCACAGGTTTTTATTGAACCTTATTTTTATATTTTATTCTAATCATGTGAACAATATTTTGAAAGATACATCAATTTTTGGCATATTCATGTGTGCATACGTGCATAAATCTAATGTCTTCAAAGTGCGTGGATGGGAGGTGAATTTATACTTGCATGTCATGTAGATGTTATGACGAAGGTAATTAGAGAGACAGATAATTTGTGTAATGTGTACTTTTTAACAATTGCAAATGTACATTTTCTCACCTTACTGTTTCAAAAGGTGGGCAATATTTCCTTAGCGTAAAGTTGAGGATATGACCTTTACAGTTTTTTGTTAGTTTTTCATTTAAGAAATCCAGAGCTCTTCTCAGGATATGGCTAATTATATTCCCTGCCCACCCCACACACAGAGTTTCCTTCTTAGGGGAAAAAGACATAAATTTTTAGTTAGATTGTGACCTAGCTTATATTTTATCTGTCTTTCAGAAAAAGCCCAGAGCATTTCAGGAAAATGACCAATGATGGAAAATAATTTATGCTAAAAGTGTAAATGAGTTGTATACTTGAACTACAAAGCTGTATTGTCTGTCTAATTATAATTCATGTATTGTGTACTTGTTGATTTAAAAAAAATGGAAATTTGGGAGATGTTGCTGAAGTTAGTAACAGAGAAGCTACCATAGTTTTATTTTTTTTCTACCAGTAAGGAATTTGTAAAGAAAATCTGAATGTAACCCTGACTGTACAATTTTCTTGTACAAAGCAGTAATAGTGAAAGCAAGGAGGCCACTTTATGGCCTCCCATAATTTTTTCAAGAACAGTATAAATTTCCTGTAAGAAACTGTTTTGTTTTGGTTTGGTTTTTTGTTACCTGGATGGTAGGCAGAAGTCTTTCTTGGGAATGGCAGGAACTTTCTAAAGGCTGTTTCTCCATCCAGACTCCAATTTGAAGTGAGAAAATAAGGAGAACTGTCACTAACTGGTTTCATCTCTGGTAAATTTTGAGCTAGCAAGTACGTCAGTCGTAACTGAATTTGGATGGAAGCCTGCTGAGAAGGAACATATTAGGAACCTGGGGAATAAAAAGCCATTTTGTCAGTGTAACTGTGAAATGTATTTAACTATATGTTTTCATAGTGACCGATGGTTATTTTTTGTCTTTTTTTTTTTTTTTCTTCCCCAGGACACCTACAATGGCAGGAGGTCTTTTTTCAATAGACAGAGATTACTTTCAGGAAATTGGAACATATGATGCTGGAATGGATATCTGGGGTGGAGAAAACTTAGAAATTTCTTTCAGGGTAGGTAAAACTTTTCACTTTTCATTGTTTTGTACTCAGGACAGTACATCTTGAGTTCTGTAAAATACAGATCTGCTGTCTGCATCAGTGTCCTCTCCTGTTGCAGTTAGCACTTGCTTCCTGTTAGTTTTTTCCAGCAGAGATATGCAAAGACTGTCAGTGAAAAGTGCATGATGAATAGTTGGCAGAGCTTTCTGATTAAAAGATTGGAATAGTCATTCTGAAGAATGAATGCGTGTGTGTGTGTGTTAAAAGGAGTTCATTTAGAACAGCTAATTGGGGAGCATAAGGTAAGGGTGATGCCGTCAGTGAAATGTGAGCACCTCTGTTATAAACTCTCTCTTCCTGTTGTTTTCTAACTTAATGATTGCATGTGTTCATTTGGATGTGGACCTAACCAGTGTTCTCACTTTTGTTCCTATCAAGTAGCACTATTTCCTTTTGTTTTACGTACCAGCTCAGAGTATATAGGTGGATACTTCTGAAGTAGTTCAGCTTTCTGAATCTGCCATTTCTAGACATCCAAAATAGAATTGAAAATATTTCCCGAAACTTTGCTTGAGAATTGTATGGGTGGTTTTACATGGAGATTCTATTTTATAATGGAATTCTTCGGACAGATCACCACCTGTTAGTTCCCTGTGATTCATGTGAGCCTTTTCCTTCCTTCGCTGTCAGCTTGCCCAGTTTTCTGAGGTAGTCTCTTGCTGATGCATTACTGCTGTGAGGCCTGAGGTACTCTTTCTTATGCTACCTTACTCAAGTTTGTGAACATCTTTATCTGTTGAGCAGGAAACAGGCATACATTTCTCTTCCGTGCAGTATTTATTTGTTCTAGACCTCCACTAATGGTGTTCCTCCAACCTGAACAGAAGCATGTGATTAACATTTTTAAACTTTTTTTTTAACAACTTGAAGCTGTGCGGTAATTGTTCTATCACTTTCAGATCTGGCAGTGTGGTGGCACTTTGGAAATTGTAACTTGTTCACATGTTGGGCATGTGTTCAGAAAAGCAACACCGTACACTTTTCCAGGAGGTACAGGGCAGATAATCAACAAAAATAATAGGCGGCTTGCAGAAGTCTGGATGGATGAATTCAAAAACTTTTTTTACATCATTTCCCCAGGTGAGCAGGTCTTTGGTTATGAGAAATACTTATTAAGAATTAAAATGTTATTACCACTGGGAAAGAACATGAGTATTTAAATAAAAATGTTATTGCTTTGAAGACTGTAAGACAAAGCTCACGTAAGATGTACAAAGAGGAAAGTCTTAATTGAAAAATAATTTTGTTAGCTAGAGATGTGCCCTGAAGTCTCTTCTTAACTTTTTTTTTAAACATGCATATGATTTATGAATGAGCTTTCCTGTACAACAGAATTAAAGCTTAGTGGAATGTTAAAAGAGCTCAATCATAGTGCTGAAAACTAGCCATCCAAATACATCTCATAGTGTACTGGAGTTTGACCTGTGACTTCTGTGTTGCAGGCATTCCAGGTTGAATTTAAATCACAAAAGTGATTTAAGTGAAACCATGTAGCAGGAGTGGCAAAAGTTAACATCTTTTGGCTTGGTAGAGTTTGCACTTCAATATCTAGAGCACAGGGGCAAGTTGCCAATATACTTGACTGTGATGATATTTATTATGTTTCTTAAAATGGATGTTAACTAAACAAGAGGATATAAAATATGAGAGCAAATTTCCTATGAACTCAAACTTTCTGAAAAAAAGAAAGGAAGCCTGGGAAATACTGAATTTATTGTCCCTACAGGATTTTTTTGTGTTGTCTCTGTCTTATCAAACAACAAACTTTGGGTAGCAGCAGACATCCTTTCTAAATACATGAGATGTTAGAGACATTTGACTTTAAACACTAAGTGGTAGTTCTATATGTCACATCTGCTTTTCCGAATATGTATCTTTAAAACTAGTGTTACCTTATGACCTGCTTATTAAACCTGCATTAGTATTGAAATATAAAAGCTGTAATATGAGTCTGAACAGTGTCAAATTTTAGATTACAGATTTTAAGAATACTTGTGAGAGCGAGTGACTGTGCAGATTTATGATGTTTTTTGTCTTAAGAGAATGCATTACTCAACCCTATAAGATATTTTTAATTAAGAAAAATTAATTCTTGCTACTACTCAAAGCTTCTTAGGTGAAATCAGAATCTAACAGCTTATGGTTACTGCCCTGTGTTGTTTTATTAATAAAGCATTATGAATTCAAACATGGCTTGTCCAGATATTCAGAAAAGTTCTATATAAAATAGGTGCGATCATTTTTGGTTAAGATTGCTTTTAAATCCATGTCAAGATAGGTTATTTTTATATTTAGGTGCTCCAGCTACTTAGTACATTTTAAAATCTAAGTCTAAAAAACAAATGTAAATTACTTAAGGCTCTGTTACTTTATATAATATCTATAGTCCTTCCATTTTGTGGTAATTGTACGCTACAAAAGGAATTATACTGCTTGAACTTTGTAGAATTGTTATTTTAATAGGACTTTCATAGTTTTGCAGTATTGTGGAATATGAATGCGTTCTCCTGTTGGAGAAAAGAAATGAAAGAATTTAAAATAGAATGCAGTAAAAATTTTGAAATGGTGAAAGTAACAAGTAGTTTTCTATAACTGCAGTATGTATTTTCTTTCCTTTCAAAAGATGCATGTTTGAATAGTTGGTATGCTAATAGCCTGAATGATTTTTGGACAGGGATGAGTTTTTGCCAATCTCCTCTTCAAGCATTGCACTGGCCTACTGGCAGATAATCTCATTTGGGTACTTATATCCGTACTGACGCTGCACTGAAGTATGATACTAGAATTTCCAAGTCTTTCAAGAATAGTATTATAATAGTACCTGATTAAGTTGGGTTATTCTGAAATTGGTTTGTTGCCTGCAGCTGTGAAGGTAGTGGTTAGTACTGTGTCTCATTCTTAGCTATGATGTAATACCTATTGTTCAGAGAATGAACATATAAATATACTCATTGCTGCTCATGCATCTCACCCCCTAAATCCATGTAAATTGTTAGAGCCAGTAGATATTAACTAGAAAGGATTACTATTTTGGGAAGTCCACAAACACCTTACTGTTCTTATTCTGGAGTCTCCAATCTTACCTGAGTGTTGCATACCCTGATTTTACCAGTTGACAGCAAATAACATCAGTGTAAATTTCAGTAAGTCTTTCTGGCCCTTAGTTGTCTGGAACTCAGTCGTTCTCTGCTACATTGGCTCATTTAGGTGTACTCAGCTTTTCTAGGTATCCTTTTAATATAAAAATTTAAATCTTCAGTTCTTGCAGAGTGGTAGTGTAGTGACCCTCTGGCAGAGTACAGTATGCAGCCTCTGAAACTCTTTGCTAGTACAATGTGTACTTTCAATATTAATGTGACAGTGTCACATGTTCTTGCAAGGAGCGAGGTGAGGATTTTTAAGCTGATGCTGGTTTGTAAGCCTGGGTGCAGATGAATGGGGAAAGCAAGCAATCCTCTGTGCACCCATGTTTTTTCTCATTAGTTGACATGGATGAGAAAATTGGATTTTGAAGGCGGTAATATACTGACAGGCATCATTGAGCCTAGTTAACAAGAAATTTGTTTCCTCCTTTATATCCTTTTCTTTTCTGCTCCCCTAAGATAGCGAATCACAGAGGGATAGGTCCAGGAAAGCAAACCTAATATTCTCAGGTAGCTTTCCCACTTCATGTAATCTGTGTTGTCTGGAGGAAAAAAAAAAAAAAAAAAAAAAAAAAAAAAGCTTACTGCTTGAATGATAGGAACTCAAGAGACTTTTTACTATTGATGTAATGTAGTTAAATGAAAAGCTGCCCTCTTGAAAAGTAAGCCTGTAATCCTTTCTTCTCTAATAAGTACAGCCTAGTAGAAATTGTTACTTGTCTGTTTTAAGCTTTCATGCATTTTAAAAGCCATCTGTCCGCTTAGAAGTGGTTAGGTACAGATGGAGGTTGGGCAAGAAACTGTTGCAGCAGCTGCTGCTCAGCCAAAATCAAGCCTATCTCATTGCATGCAACAGCTACTCTCCATGGCAGTAATGACACTAAACTGTAGTCTTTTCTCACTAGCTGACAGTTTTCCTCATGGTCATGCATTACAGCAGGGTGCTGTTTCCCAGGGCATTTCCTCTTCAGCTTTCAGTAAACACATCCAGCACATGCAGGTCAATAGTTTGATTTCTGTTCTGCAGATTCTACCACTTCCTTATTTCTAGTACTGGCCTTTAATCACTTGCTGCAGTCTAAAATACTAGGACAGGATTGTCCAAGGTGAGGCTTCATGAGATGGCAATGTCAGACAGCTTACTGTGAGGAAAGTGCCTTGCTTTTCACAGCAGGTAATGGGGATTCAGTTGTGGATCTATGTCGGCTGATTTGACTTGCTGGTGCTCTACTGGTTAAGTTAGCACCTGTGTCAGCACAGGATGTGCAGCAGGGATCTGAGGCTGAGCAAGGAAGAGCTACCACTTTCCACTGCAGCAGCTGCAAAGCTTTAGGCTGGCTTACCACAGCTACTTCCCCCTAACCTTCTCCTAACTACTAATTAATGATAAACTGACAGTTGCAGAATGTCTTGATAAACTTAAACTAAAGGAGAAGCTTGGGTACCTTCAGACTATGTGGTTTCCTTGTGCTGTATATCAGTTTGGGTTCCAGCTCCTCAGTGCTCCCCCTGTTCCTTGTCCAGCTGGTGAGCTGAAGGTATCCCCAAAAGAAGCTCCAGTGAGTAGAGCTCTGTCTAGTTTGTATAGAATTTAATTTTATTGTTGACCACAAGTTTGCCCCAGAAGGTATCTTCCATTGCACTAGGGCTAAGTGGACAGACAGAAGACCCGAAAAGGTAGAACTGCAGAATTACCTGAGCAAGAGCCATCTAGACAGACATAGATGTGTTTCCTGAAAACTGGATCAGTAGGCCTAGTTTCTAGTCACTGCATGCACTTGTCTCCAGTCAAGCATGGTAAGTCAAAGTTCAGTATGTACAGACTGGAAATGGGTAACATTTTTATGTACGATTGATCAAGAAAACAGTGAAGCATCTTTCAAGGTAGCTAAGCCTACATTCAGAATACATACTGAGTGATTCCATGTGTTCTTGCTTTCAGCTAGTATTCCCTATTTAGCATTAATTGGGAATGCAAATAATACAGATATTCAAATTAGTTTTAAATTATTATTGCTATCGAGTTTCATGATACTAAATAAAACCAAGTTCTATGATTTTTAATAGAAGACTAGTTTTAGATGAAACAGTTTTCATACTGTGCTTTTGAAAATAATTGAGCAGTTTGTAATCATGTTGAAAACATGCTTTTTTTCAAAGCAGTTTAGCATAAATATGTTGCCACATATTGAACTTGGCAAGCAAATCTTCAGCTCTTGAAATTTTGAGGGATAGCAGAGCTGTTGCAACATGACTGATGGAAAACTTAAATAGAAGGTGGCAAAAAAAAATTAGACTGAAGGAGTAGTACCCTACTGATAGACATCATTATATGTATGTTTTTGTAAAGGTATAAGGAAAGGCCACTATATATTACTAATAAGAGTAGCCTAGTACTGTATACCAAACTTCTTCAAGAATAGTGACAGCACAAGCAAGTGCTAAGATGAATCTTAGATTAGTACAAAAGAATTGGTGATGGTGTGATTGGATGATATGGTGTGAAGGTTTTGTCTTATCAATCTTTATTTTTGAGTACATCTTTAAGCATATGTGTGGAAAAAAAAAACCAAACATGCAATTGTCCCCCAGCAAGCTGTGTGACAAATAGAATCATAAGGGAGGTCCAGGCTTTTAATGCAATTAGGGTTGGAGGGGGAAATATGTATATTGCATGGTCAAGTAAAGACAACAGTAAACAGTACTGTTAAATACTATTTCTGATTTTATTTTTTTAATGAACCAAACCCAAATATTTGAAAGAACAACTAGTGGACAAGATTATCTTCATCGTGATGCATGTACCTGTAGAGCTTGTGATAATTGCCTCCTGGGACGAAGATTTGATCTAATTCTTGTATTGTGGTTTGTTGTTTTGTTTGTTTAGCTGAGCCTTTAAAAGCAAGTATAAAAGCACTGGAAGGTATATGTCACTGTTGTGTGTATATAAATTTTACTGGTCTGTGGAGAAAATAATGATTTAGATATGTACTTTATTTTTTATATGCTTTATACTTCACAGTTTTCCTAGTTTGCTTCCATTTTTTTTTTTCCCAAAAGAACTATTACGCATAAGTAACTGCTGCTGCACTGTATAGTGCAGTTGTATAAGAATACTCAAGCTAGTTTTGAGTGATATAGATAAGGTACCAGAAACCTAGGAGACAGAGTAATTCAGCCTTGTTAGAGGACAGCCCTAAGGCAGCTGTACTGGTTCTGCTGTTCAGTCCATCTGCTAACCTGATGCTAACTGTAGTCTGTATGCCAGTATATGGCTTGATGCAGACCTAACTTCAGGGACAACTTTTTAAAAATCTTTCAAACTAATAATGGCTAAATGAAACATAATACACACCTTTTATTTCATTATAATGGAAAGGAAAATCAGCTGGCACATTTCCTTCTACATGGTGGCATTTAAAACTACTTTTAAGAAACAGCACACTTGTATGCTGTTAAGTATCTGTTTGCATTTAATTCTTTATGGTTGTGACTTTAATTCTTACTGCCATTCAGTGAGGTGACGAAGCCTTAACAGTGCTGTTTTCTGAAGGTCAGTGTAGGAAACTGATGAATGTGTTTTGAATATCGTAAGGTGGTTGTGAGGATGGCATGATAACTGTTTCACCCATCAGCTGCTTTGTCATCACTGAAGAATGAAGAACTCCATACCTAGCTGTGATTGGCACAGCCTTTGTTGTCTTATTCCATCATCTTTTGAGAGTACTACTTTTGGTGTAAAGCAAATATTTGCTTTGGCGAAGATAGAGCAGTGTTTTGGTTTTTTTTTTTTTTTTTTTTTTTTTGTCTTGTGTTCTTTGGGTTTGGGATTTCTTTTTGACTGGAAAGACCAGACTGAAGTTTTCTGGGATTTTATTCTAAGAGAGTTTTCAATTTCATTCACACTATTCAAAATTTCTTTTTAAATCAAGCTTTCCTTTGCTTTCATTCCCTTACCAGTATAGTTTTCTGGCACCTTTGTTTAAAACCTTTAGGTTTTTCGGTTGGGTTTGGTTTGGTTTTGGTTTGTTTTTTTTTTTTAAAAAAAAAAAAAGCCCTAAAGCCTAGCTAGTGTTTTTTCTTTCTGGAATATTGAAATTACTGATGCTTTTATTGATACTTACAAACATTTAGCTGAAATCATCCACTTATCTGTTGAGTAGAAATACACCATCTGCTGGCAGGTTGATTTAATAACACAGTATGCCAATTTAGAAATGTCTCAAACTCAATTTCAGAAGGTCAACAATTTTAGAGGTGTTTCACAGTCCTCTGGAGGGATTTCTGAAAAATGTATGCAGCTGGAGGTCTGTAGGGTGGTGACCAGTTGAGCCATATTTGTGGTCTGTGAGGGGAATTTAAATTGCTAGGCCTTGGTTTTGTTCTTTTTTGGGTTTAGTTTTTGTTTGGTTTAGATTTTTTTGTAGTGCATTATATTTGGCCTGTGTGGTATTAAGAGTAGTGTGGAAGAAACAAAAAGAACATGATGCCTGAAAACTAGAAATTATTCTACTCTAATATTATTGGAATATTAATAACAATAGTGCTTAATTCTGATGAGGCAAAAGTATCTACTGATCATGCTCACCTTCCTCAAGCCATCTGCACATAGGACTTGCACAAATAAATTTTCAGAAGTTAAAGCAACCATCAAGGAGTGGAAAGATACAGGAAGAATGAACACTTTGATAAATGAGGAGCAAGGAGAAGAAAGGCAAGCAAAATACCACAAAAAAAAATTATAACCGTCCTAATGGTGAACATACTTCCTGCAAATGCTGCAGTTATATTGAACAAATACTGAATTATTAAAGGATTAGTTCCCTGTATGAAGGCTGCTTTCTGACTGTTTCTTTGTGCAGTTAGATGATGAAGGGTCCAGCAGGTGGTACCTGGTTTACAGAATTAAATGAAAATGGAATTCTCCTTGCTTCACAGAAGGAGACTGCTACGTTATACTGCATAGATATGCACCCCAGTTGTCATTGGGGATAGAATGGCATTAGTGACTATAACAGTTTCAGCTTTTCTCCTCTGATAACTTAGTAAGCAGCTGCATTCAATTTGTTCCACAAACTGCAGGTAAGAAATTGTCATATGTAGCACAGATGTAGTGATTCCATCTTTTGTATAATTATCTGGAAAAAGTGACAGGTAGTGACTGATGTGTTCTCTCTACGAATATAAATGTATAATATGTTTGAAAAAAAAAAAAAAAGTAAAAATCGTTTATTGTGTAGCGATGACTCTCTAAAGAGAAAGTCTTTTATGCAAGCAGTGTATTATACTGGTGATTTTTGTATTAAATGGAATTATATGATGTTTATTAGCAGCCACTGAATAAAACTTTCTTTGTTTCTACAGGAGTAACTAAAGTTGATTATGGGGACATATCATCGCGACTGGGACTAAGACGCAAGCTCCAGTGCAAGCCTTTCTCCTGGTACCTGGAGAATGTTTATCCTGATTCCCAAATTCCACGCCATTACTTTTCTCTGGGAGAGGTAAGATTTTTATCCTACATATTTATCTACCATATGTAAAGTACATTGTGCAGTAAGTTACTTGTATTCTGAATTGAATAGTGCAAAAAAGTTCTCTCCAGCAAAGTTTAAGTATCTTGCCCCCATGTTCATGTCATCTATAAAATGATATCTCTAGGTTCTCAGTGGGGCAGAAGACTCAACTTGGGTATACAGTATTGTAATTTGAATGTTTTCCCTTCCTTACTACAGTACTAAATGTCACACAGAAGGGCTTTAGAAATATTCCTTCCGAAATTTATAGTTGTAGAGAACGTTATGCAGAAAGTTATCCATGTGTAGAGCATGAGCAGAGTTTTGCTTAATAAACTAGACCAGGTCAAGCAAGGGCTTTGCCTAAGAATTGCTCTGAACTTTACACCCAGAAACCTTGTCAGTGACCAGTGATTTGTAAGCCTTGCTGGGCATTTCCCTGTTGTTTCTTTAAAGTTTCTAAAGTGACTGTAGAGGTAGTACAGATTATGATGTCCTAAATAAGTAGGCACCTACTCTCCCCTACAAGTTATTTTAAGCCAAATGTTGAGCCTGTTGTCAGGGTGATTTTTGTACTGTTTATTTCTAAAAGAAATGCTTTTAACAAAATGGAGCAGGCATTTATGCTGCTGCATGACTATTGGAGACTTGATATTCATGCCTGCTTACTATACAATAATACAGGGATTAAGGCTGCAACTCAAGAAGTGAGGAAATTGAACCCAGTCACCTGTGATTTCAAAGGGAATTAAACCCACCATGCCTAGGAGAGTGCTTTAAGTCTTCTGAAAGTTTTGGGCTGGATACTCAATCACTTCCATTCTGTTGTAGCTTGAGTCTGAGCAAAGAATCCACACGATGGAAAGATTCACCAAAAGAAAGCAGAGAAACAAACATGGTTCTGTAACCTGGTAGTTTGAACATTTGCTCAGGAGCTTGAGTCTCAGACCACAATGTCTCATTGTAGTATGGTTCCTATATTTCACACTTAATTCACATACCCTCTAATGTATAGCAGACAGAACTGGTGCTGGTGTGGTTTGATACGGACCTAGTTCTTTTCTGAAAATAACAACTTTTGGTGATGTGCTCTTTTTCACTCACAGATAAGAAATGTGGAGACAAATCAATGTCTGGATAACATGGCAAGAAAAGAAAATGAGAAAGTTGGAATCTTTAACTGCCATGGAATGGGTGGCAATCAGGTGACAATTTTTTAAGAAAATTAATGTATTGAATTATTTGGAACAATTCTTCAATTTTTTCAGAAGTTATATTTAAAATATACTTAAGTTGTAGAGTTTAGCAAACCCTCATTGAAGAAGACGCCTGTAAGAGAAAATGCATGAGAAGATTTGTTGGTGGTTTGTCATCTGTAGGTTTTTGAGGCCTGATTGCAATAGGTTTTAGATCAACTTTAAGTCAAAACTGAGATGAAGGGAGGAGGAGACTACTATAAGCTAGGCTTTACCTCCTGTAGTTCTCTAGAACTGTCTTCTGGTTAGACCTCCTAATTGCATCATTGCTTTAAAAAAAACCAAGCTGTACCTGAAAGGCTGTATTTAATGTACATTTTTCTGGGTGTTGGTTTTGGATTTTTTTTACATCTGTTTTTTTGTTCTACTTTGTTAATAATTCTTGATTAATTGTTTTCCAGAATACAGAGATTACCTGTTGTTTAGAATCCTCCTGGTTTTATGCAGGAAGCAGTCTGCAATTCAAAAACAATGTCAATTTTGACTGAAGAACTTGTACATACATTGTTTATTCCCTAAAAATATTTTTTAAATCTTTCTTTACATGCTGAAGGGGAAAGAAAAATATATTTAGTGGGTATTAATGAAGTAATGTACAAACATTCCCTTTTCCTCTGCCCCAGGAATCTTTTAGTTGAAATTTTTCTTCAGTTCCTCTCATTCTTTTTCTGTCTAGGTTTTCTCATATACTGCCAACAAAGAAATTCGAACAGATGATTTGTGTTTAGATGTATCCAAACTTAATGGCCCAGTAACGATGCTCAAGTGCCACCATCTAAAAGGAAATCAGCTTTGGGAATATGATCCAGTGGTAAGTCTTCTAATGACTTGTGACATTAAAATGAGACAACTTGGGTTTTTCCGTGAGCCCACAGAGCAACGTATTCCGGTGTGGGACCACTATTTGACAGTCAAACCAGGAAACAAAGTCAGGATTATGTTCCCTCTGTTATTAGTTTATGGTGTGGTCACTCAGTGGGCATCTATATTGATTTAATTACATAGGGACTTTTGGGGGAACTTTTAGAAGAGTATTTTCAATGTGCTTTTGGATCCTCTGGAGAAGGATAGTCTGCTAGTGTAGTGTTGTGTTACAATGAGATCAACAGTGGAAAAGTATTCCAGGTATCTACTGGATCAGTACAAGATACTGCTAGCAATCTTGTAACAAATTCAGCACCTGGTGTCTTATCTTGCACAAGTTTAAAAGGAAATACTTTTCTAACTAAAAAAATCATCATCCCAAAATTGTAAGGAAGATTTTTACATTTCTAATTGTGGTATGTTTAAGGTAGAGATGCTCAAAACAGCTTTATTTTAATCATTCTCTTTCCTGTATGTAGTGTTCAAATTTATTTTGAAGTTCATATGTTGAACTGCCAGATCTACAAAGCATTGGCTGTTGATTCATTCATCATTAATTAGATTTGCAAGCTCTAAAATAATTTTGTGATTTAGTGCACTCAAGAATTCTGCCTTATGTCATGGATAGTTAGAAAAAAATAGTTTTCAAGCTTGTTAATTTAAAATCAATTCTTGCGAAAGAGTTGCAAAATAACTTGTGGAAGAAGAATCTTGCTATTATAATCATGATGACTGTTTTATAAAGAGAACATATATAGCTACTAAAAAGTCATTTCACTAATTTAATAAAAAATGGGGGGGGATATTTCTAACTAAATAGACTTGCTATTGATTTTAATAGTTGAGGTATTAACAAAACCTACAGTCTCTAAGAATAAAAGGAAATATGTATGATGATGACTCTTTGATTATGATGGCACTTAATGTGGAAGACAGTGGATCTTTACTAGCATTTCTGCACATTGCGAACAACTACCGATAGGAGACTGAAGGAAGCTGTTGAAGGCTTTCAGGATTCCATGTTAATTGAAATGATTCAATTTGAGTCTGGGGAATCATTCATTCTTGTTTTTAATGTAGTTGGTTTACCTGACTTGGATAAATAAGGTACATAGTACTACTACATGCAGTGATTCACCAAACAGCAAGTGCTTTTTATTTTGTTTCTACCTTATAAATGGTAAAAACATTGCATCTTTAGACACCTACTTGCAGTGATTTGTCTTGCAATGATTGCCACAGACTATAAAACAGACTTCCCCTCTGTCTATCCTCAGCCATAAATTCGGTTGTATGTTGTTTTTTTTTCCCCTTTATTCTGTCAGTGGAAAATCTAGGTATAACCTTCAGAACTTTATGGAAAGCTGGCTAATAAAGCACAAAAAGAAGTTAGAAAATACTTAGCAAGAACTCCTGCCCACATAGTTGAGTAATTTTTTAGTAATTTTTTCTCCTTCATCTCTGTTCAGGAGGCATGTAAGAAGCCCCTTTCCCTTAATGTCTACCAGGAAGAAAAAGAAAGAAGGGGAGAGGGGAAAAAACCAAACAACTTTGTTAGTTATTTGTCTACTTAAGTCTGTTTCAACTCCCTCCCTCATTCTCCAGCTGCTGTATGAGTGCAGGAGATTGTTTGCAGGTTTTTGGTGCTTACGCACATAAGGCCTGCCTGTTCTGCCAGATTTCAGACAGTCCTGTGTCCTCGTGCTTTTGAGTAAGAGAATTAATACTGATAGCAGTTCCTGTCAGTACCATAGACAATTTGATGCACTGATGAGTATCCATAGTACAGTGGCAGGAAATGCAACTTCTGAAGATCTCCTCTCCATGAGGATAGTGCCAAGGTAGACAGTGGTGTATGGAAGATGGCATAAGTAAGATTAGGAGGTATTGGAAAAGATACATACATATGTGAATTGTTTTTTTTTTTTTTTTTTTTAAAGAACATATTTTTTAAAAATAATATGGAGCTAGAAGAACATAGTGTAAGGTCAGTTTTGTGTCCCCAACTGAGGAAAAAAAAAGTACTTTTGAATACATATTTAATGATCTGATCAAAACTACTCTTATAACTAATAATTGAAACGGTATTTTACCAAACTATAATTTCTAACTATAATTTCTAACTCCTCAAAGATCCCTAGCTGTATAGTCCTATTTAAAGAATGGTGGATATTGCTTGATAAAGAACATAATTTTAAAGTTCAAACTGTTTTGTTTTTCATGAAGCGATTAGTATCTACAACATCCAATAGCATATTTAAGTGTTCCTTAGGATTGGGATCTGGAGTCAGTAACCAGTTCCTACTTACCTATGGAAGAATTTTTAATGGCCACTAAAAACTTTTTGGTTAGCTTATGACTGGTGATTTCTCTAAAACTAATTTCTTCTTATTTTTGTCTTCAAGAAATTAACCCTGTTGCATGTGAACAGTAATCAGTGCCTGGACAAAGCCACCGAAGAGGACAGCCAGGTACCCAGCATCAGAGACTGCAACAGCAGCCGCTCCCAGCAGTGGTTGCTTCGCAATGTCACCCTTCCAGAAATATTCTGAGAGGTTCTAAAGAAAAGCAAGGATTGACTGGGCTACCTCGGCTGATAACTTTGGCTACACTGTTTGTTAAGTAGCAACAGAAGAAACTTCTGCTCGGCAGAATCCACAGTTCATCAGCTGTTAGAGCTCCTGCAGCTTCTCAGCAGCTGTGAACAAGCCTTCCTGTATAAGGATGTGAAACTACCACACATACTAGTGAAACTGTGCCCACTGATGTTTACAAGATTGAAAGAGTTTCTTCCAGCAAATAATTTAGGGAATGTTTGGACAGTGGAAACATAATCAGTGAAATAGTCTCTCTGAAGAGCTGCATATCGTTGTAGTTTGCTTGCACATCAGTAACCTCTGCTGAAAGTGCTGTTGTAATGAAGAAAGTTCCAAGAATTGTGTTTTTTCCTGGCTAGCAGTGGTAATCAGACTACTAAATATAGATCCACAAATAAATGAAAGAGGGAGCTGGAAACCAGATTCAGTTACATGAAATAAGAATTCTGTGGTTTAAAAACAAAAAGTAAACAGGGTTTAATGGAAACTAAATCAGAACTATGAAAAGTACAATTTGTTATAGTGAAGTATCAAATTTATATGTAGATTTTATACCTTAGTGGGGGAAAATAACCAAGTCAAAGGCAATTGTTTCTCTTTTTCAATTGTGTGATAGTCCATAAATACTATTTTTTTTTCTGGTGAGTTTAAAATTATTTTGGGCGCAAACAAAACGAGCATAAGAATAAACTTAGCTCTTGAATGTCAGATCAACTTTTTTCATTTTTTCTTATTTTAATTTCTTGGCTGTTGGAATTGTATCTTTCTATTACTGTCTGAAAACTGGAGGTTAACATACTGTCTAACTTCTTCTTTTTTTGTCCAGACCTGCCATTTCAGTTTATACTTGGGTCAGTCAGCTTATGGACTTTCATGGCCAAACAAAAGATTTAAGTACACTTTGAAATTGAGTTAATTTGATGGAATATGCTTAGCGCCCAAGACTCATACTACTGTACTGCGGTTTTGTTTTCATAGCAATAAATCTTTTGTTCCTTGTTTGATTTCAGTCATCAGAAAGCCAGAAGAAAAGATACATGATTTGAGTAGCAGGAGATTGGCAAAACTGAAGGTTTTCTGGAATCCTTTTTCACTTCATATTCAGATGTGCTTCATTGTCAAGTGCATATTTAGATTAGACTCTGAATTGTAATGTTGATCTGCTGCTTTTTTCTAATAAAACCTAAAGAAAAATAGCTAAATTGGCATGGTTTTTAAAGTTAACATAGCCAAAAGCAATATGACTATGTCATTACATTGGTCTGCATTTTTTAACTGAATTGCTTTGCTTTGTTTAAGAAAAATCTGTGTGGGCTGATCTTGAAAATGAGCCACAGAATGCTCTGAATATACATTGAATTTTCTTTTGGAAAGAAAAATGAGATTTGCTTAATGGAGAGGATATTTTTATGATAAATGTCATTGTTTGGCCAACTGTCCTGTAAAGCAAATTAAACCTAGACTCATGCAAAAGTTGTGTGGAATTATATTTGGCTGTTATGGCCATTTTAGATTTGTTATTCCAAGTTGCTTTAGTCAGTGTTATCTCCATTATTTCTGCAGCAGTACACAAGTGTTTTCATACACAAAGCAGGGGAAATGTTAACAAATAGAAGTATTATGTTGCTACTTTAAAAATATACATAGGATGAGATGGTGTAGGATTAATACAGATAAACCATCTAAATATCTAGCTATCTTTCACTGACCCTTCTTTTTGGATAGCCCTGCAAATCTTAGGAGGTCAGAGTGGGTTTATGAAAATAATGGTATGGTATATTTATCAGAAAGATATTGAAGTGTGCCAAGATGATTGAAGTCTAGTGTTTATGTGAGAAGACTTACGCATTTGGTACAGTCGGTGAAGAGGATGGCACGGGTGACAGTGTCATCATTTGTAATTGATGCATTTTCTTGCTCCTTAGGTACTCTGTGGTCCCTCTTGCTTTTATACTGTTTCTGAAGTACAGTTTGTGGTTGCCTGATACTGCATATTAGCCACAAATTACTGTTTTCAGTTTTCTGCTCTGTACCAGTGAGTGATGGTTTGGGTCATGTTTCGGATTTTATTTTAGTTTATCATAGCAAACTAGCAGTTTTCAGGGAGGGGTGGGGTGGTGGTGTTTAAGAATGAGGTTATGGATTAGTTCAGAAACAATTTCCCAAACTCAAAATACATTTGGAGCAAAGAGGCTCTAAATCAGAGGTGGGTAACCTTTTGTGGAATGAAAAGCAGGGAGCATCGGAAGTGCAGTGTAAAAGTCCTGTAAGTTTTCAAAATGTCTTAATGTTGTGTTTCGGATTTCATAAGTGTATAGCACATCACTGAACACACAAACAAATATATTTTCACTTTATATTTTTAACTCATGATTAGCACTGTGATATCTTGTTAACAAAACTTAAGTGCCACGACTTGTAACATAACTAAACCTGTAGGCAGGCCTCAGTGTTACTATCATTTTATCCTTATTAATTCAAGAAGTCATTTTATATGTTGGTCACATAAAACTGCAGTAAAAATCATTGCACAACTAAAAATGCATGTATCAAGTTGTCAGCTTCAGAAAGCTGAAGCAGCAGTCTGATTTCCAGCCAATACCTTACCAGTCCTTACCTGCTGAATACAGGGAGGGGAAGCAGCAGACTGGAGAGAGGCTGCAGCCCCAAGGTGTTTGGCCCTTAGCACAGCCAGTCCCGTGGTGAGGTGACCGGTGCTGGTTGACTGGCAGTGGGCTGTGCTTAGCTTGTCCATCTCGCCACAGCACGAGCTCAACAGTTGTACTGTGTTGGTGGGCAAGACAGGGCTTCTGCAAAGATTCCCCGTCCATCTGGGAACATGCATTTCACATACTTTGTTGTATTAAGCACCTTTCAAACATGGCCACAGAATAGCTTCACCAACACAGTTTTCTTCTAGCTTCTCTTACAAAAAATGTGGTGGCTGTTGACAGAGCTCCCTGATGAAAGTGAGCTTCCTTAGTGACTCTGTTCAGCTGTAGTTTCTCAGTGGTGGTCCTCCACTTACAGGCATAATATTTCTATGTCCCTGTTTTGAATAGGAATATTAGTTGATTTTATCCTTTCAGAGTTACAGGCACACTTAATTCCTTTCTGTTTAATCTGTCTTATACTGAACTTTCAGATGGAATTTTTAAAACCTCCATAACTATTTTTCTTTAACCTGTTCTGAAAAAAAAAAAAAGGCATTTTGTTTTTTCTTACTGTGTAGCATATCTGTGTTATTAGGTATATAAATACTTTAGCAGAAATCCCACTCTGCTCTTCAGTGCCTCTGCATTTATGGCTGCTTTGTTCAGATCAGATGTAGGAGGGGAAAAAAAAAAACTGCTGCTGTCTTACTTGGCATTGATAGCAGATGTATGCAGGGTAAGTGGAAAAAAAAAAATCAGTAGTCATATTTTGAAAAGAATTGGTAAACTCTTTTTGTCGTCCTGTCCTGTGCTCAGTGTGTTTAGCATAAATTTTCCTATGCACACTCTAAAGACTGCTCTGTCCTCTATGGCTTCTAATTAGTCTGTGCAAAGACGTTTATTGAGAAACACCAGTGCCTTTTAATAGATTTAAAGTGTATTACATATTATGATACAAACTCTGGATAACTCTGCTGTACCAGGTCTGATTAGGTCATCTTCAGTCTGTTTAAATATTGAAAGTCACAGAACAGTTGCTTGTGTATACATACAAAAGGGAATGTTTTTGTCTCAATCTGCCAGTTTATCAGAATGACATTAAGTTGTATTTTAGTAGCTTTATTTTTATGGTAGTACTATACAAAAGGGCTTAGCAGTCACTTTTCATTTTCTTACAGCAGTGGTCCTAATCTGAGATATGTACTGTAAGCAAAAAGCAGAATCTCTGTTACAAGTTAGATGCAAATGTAAGAGAATCTAATTCTTACTCCACCAAATGCTTTGTAGTTGCTCTGTTTGTTCAAGTAATGTAACATGTTCAGAGACACAAACAAAACCTTGGCAGATTTATTCTGCCGTATTTCCCCTTCAAGGTAAGTAAGAAGATGCCAATATGCCTCAGAAGATTGAGAAATAGTTACTCAAAGCTTTCCTTCACTACACTAACAATTCCTCCATGCTTTCAAATGAAGAAATGCAGGAAAATGTCTTACACAATAGATTTTAATAGCTTTAGGAGCTTTGCATCTTATTTGAACTTAATTGTAATACTAAAGATTTAGGGTAAGGCAGGAAAATGTCAAGTTTAAATGATCAAACTTGCACAACGTGAGTGCTGTTTGCTCTCAGGTCTATAAGAACATTTCTTACAGTCATGTTAAAGCAAATAGTTCCCAAGTTTGTGTCTTAGACTAAACATTCTAATAATTGTGACTCGTTCAACTGGACATAGTTGTGATGATATGTGAAGGTGATACATATGGTGTACAGTACTTGGAATAACAAAATAGTACTTTTTGTATAATAAGTTTTCAATGTAGAAAACAGAGCTAATAAGTTTTATAGAGACTAGAAATCATTTCATTGAGATTAAAACTAGCTCACTACGTTGTTCATATCTTTTGAATCCTGGAGAATGCATTTGTAGCATTCTGCTTGCATTTCACGCAGTGTCAACTGATCCTTACGATGCTGAGCCATTCAGACAGGTGATGCTACCCCATATCAGAACTGAACTCTGAGATGAAAGAAAGATGCAGCTTCTGACAATTAACCAAGTAATTGCCATAGCACTGGTTCAGGGCACAGATAGTAACCTGCCTCTGAAATGATCATTACTGATTTGCTTGCCTCTGCCTCTTGCGGAGTTCTATCTTATTTTTATCACCTTTCTGAGTCATCTTTTTTCTAATTCTTTCAAAGATTGGATTATGGTGTTTAAGGTACTGATGAGTTCATATATTGCCATTAGAGATGTGCATTGTTTCTGTGTTATCCATTATGCATTCTAATAGTGCATTAAGTAAATGTTTTCATTAAGTGATCCTCAGTGGCATTCAGTCTTCTGAACATTTAGCTTATAACACAGGACTATAGAAATAATTCTTTGTTTCTTTTTGCATTAAGTTGAATTTATAGACTTCTGCTTTCTTTCCTTGTGTGGTGTTTAATCGCCAACTTTGGTTCTTTTGTTATCTCAAATAACTTGGACTTCTTTTTCAGTACTTAATGATAATGATGCTGGTTCAGTCCCAAGTTTCTGACATTCCCACTTCTCCTTTTTTCTTGGTTGGAACAGACTTCTGCAGGTCATCTTGTCCAAACCCCTGCAAAAGCAGGGCTGACTTCAGGGTTGGATCAGGTTACTCAAGGCCTTGTCCAGTCAAGTTCTCTGCATCTTGAACAATACAACCTTCTGGCCAACCTGTTTGTGTTTGAGGCCTCTTGTGGTGAAGAGGTTTTGGGTTGGTTTTTTTTTACTCCCTAATACTTAATTGGAATTTTCTTTCCTGCAACTTGCCTGTTACCTCTCATCCTTTCGCTGTGCATTTCAAAGTTGATCATAAATCTTTCCTGTTCAGATACTCTATGTCACTTCCCTGTTTCTGGGACTATAACCATTTGGCCATGTATAGTTTATATACTGAAAGTGTACTGCTAATAGAAAGGATGTTAAACCAATGCTTTAAGAGACTTCACCACTACTTCCTCTAAACTCTAGAAATATGCCTTTCCTGCAAACTTAACTTTGGCAAAAGAAGGCACCTATCCTGGTAAGTGGTCCAAGAAAAACTTTTGGGTCCATGTCCAGTCCACAGGAAGTGGGAAAGGAGCCCAACCTTCATTGCTGCGGCGACTTCAACATTGGAAATATTCAAACCAAAGAATCTGAGAGTAAATTTTGTAGTTGCTTTGGCTGCACGATTTGGAGATCTGGATTGTTTCAGCACAGAAACCTTGATTCAAGTTCAATGTAAACAGGAAGAATTTTCTAGCTGCTGTTTTCCGTCATGGTTTTTACGTACATGAATTGCTTAATCAGAGTATCCAGGTCTCTAATGGATCTTGTTGCCCTGAAAATGTTTTCAGGTAGCTAACCAGATTAGCAAAGTGGTAGTTTCATCTCTCTGCCAGTTAGATGGATACAGCTCAACTGACCAGTTCTGATGGTGGGTATTCTAGGATCTTTGGATGATATAACAGCTGTCACTGTAGGTCATTGCTGTAATACAGTAAGTTATGGCATGTTGAATGCTGATGAACCTGTCACTTGCAATTTCTCCTGTACTCTTTTAAGTCATGGAAGTGTTGGTAGTGGGAAGTGGCATTTCTATTACCAGGGTAAAGAACCTCTCCCCATGTGAAATGAAAAAAGAAATGTATCCTTGAGGCAGTAAGATCAAGTTGCACATGTAATTCCATTCAGATGTGGCTGTACTAATAGGGTGAATGAACTGAGACAAATTTCAAACCCAAAAATCTTCTCTCTTGTTCCCAGATGCTTAAAACCACAGGAACCAATTCTGTATTACCCATATTTATGGCTTGCTTGACTGTAGTAGCTCTCAGAATTACCCTTTGTAGTCAAAGCCAATCATTCTTCTGATCTGGCCTGTTTTTTTTTGTGATCTTGAATATGAATTGCTGAAAGAAAAGGCAAATAATTATTTCATTACAGATTGTGCATATTTATGTGAAGTAGTTTAGACAAAGCACACTAAACCACTTCAGTTATAACTGAAGTTCAGCCCCACAGCAGGAGTGCATACACCCTCTCACTTGAGAGGCTGTTTTACTTCTGTATTATCTCTTGTAGGCATGCTTAGCCTTGCCTGTCATGTTTGGTACATAAGATGTACAAAAGTGCCATCTCAAGCCTGTTCTGTCAGGTCCCTGGTGCGATGAAACACTTCATTGTTCTAATTCCTTTTCATGGTTCTGGACTGCTAGGAGGCATTATGTGCCATTTCCACTCTTCCGTGTTGTACTCTTGCTTTCAAAAGTGCATGTCGTCCCCGTGCAACAGTGCTGAAACATGTCTTGAAGGAAGTTGTATCTTGAGTCATGGGTTTTGTAGAAACCAGACCCTGAAGGTCTGTTTTTTTTTCTGGCTAAGGACTTGCGTAAGACTGGATCTCTTGAATGTGTCATGATCAGTCCCCTAAGACATGCTTTGTTTCTCTGATGCTTTAGTCCAATTGCATCAGTGATCTTCCTGCCTTATGAAAGCTTCAGAGACTATTTGAGTATAATCCATTAACTCAGCTGGCTGCTGCAGTCAAATTTACAACAAATGTTGGAGTGATCTTAAGTAATCACTAACATCACTAAAAAGAAATTAATTGTTTTCCTCAGGTGCCCCCACTTCCCCCCCAACACTTCATCAGTAGATAATGGATTTTTTTGCAGTTGTCAGGACAGTACCTAGAGATAATTCTTCAACTATGCTCAGGCATTGGCATTTTAGAGCTACTGGTTCACTCCAGCACACCTGATCTGCTCTGTAGTTGGCTTTGGAAGCCACTTGCCCATAAGCACCTCTCTGCTCTGGCCACCACTGTGCTGCCACCATGCAACACATCATGGACAGGTGGTAGCATCCACCCTCCCTTCATCTAATCCCACAACAGGTGCCTGAAGATTGCAGACCTGGCTTGCAGCAGCTTGAATGAATGGATGGTTTAGTTTTGAAGGTTACAAACTAGACTGAAATGTTTTCTTTTTTGGTGGTTGAACTGATTTGATGCTCAACAAGGTGCTTGGATAGCTAGTTAAAAGTGCTTCCATATAAAGCACTTAGAGGAGAATCAGCTTGTTGGCTTATAAAGGGGGAGGAGGCCACATTATCCTAAACAGTGAATAGGTGATGCCTTTTGCATGGTGTTTTATCAGTATCTGCTAGGATGTTACATGCAGCTGATAACACAATATAACAACACAGCAAAATATTGCGGTTTTGTGTAGAATTACGTGACCACTGATATATCAGTGCACTGAGCCTCAGATTTCCTTGTGGCTCATTTACTGCATATTCTGAATATTCTGGTGCATGGGCTGAATTTGTTCATTTCCGTATCTCCTGTAGGAAATATCAGAGCAATGCGCAATGGACTTTCTTCTAGACGTGGGGCCATTTGAGTCTGTCTGTTAATTGGGTGTTTGACTTGGACATCAACAAGACACACTGATTGTTCTCATCCTGTCAGTGATGTGTCTGGGAAATTTAAAAAAAATAGGTCTGTTAAATGGGATTCTAGCTGTAGGACTGGAAAGGCTGATATACAAGTTTCCTTCATTTTTCGAAGAGATGACAGAACTAGACTCATAGTAATGATGGCAGTGTGGTAACAATCAGTGTGGTTTGGTGGGGACTGTAGTAATACTAGAAATGTCTTTACCACTCTATCAAAACTGTTTGGTGATGCTGCCCCTTCTCCCAGACCTCCTCATGGAGTACTGTGGAACACTGCTTAACAGTTCTGTGCTTGATCTTGGATGTGGCTGTGAGGTAGCTCTTTTAGGAGCATATATCTCTTCTGCCTTGCAAGATACTCTCATCAATGGCAAAAAGTATGTATATCTATGTATGATTTTTAGAGTGTTACTTATACAGTCCATTAATATTGCTGCTTAGAGCAGTGGCAACTGGATGAGGCTGGGTTGTCTTTCAGTTTTTGCAGACATCCTGTTGTAATGGGATATGGTTTTATTTTTTGGGTTTTGAGGGTTTTGTTTACTGTCCTTTGCTGTGTTCACATTCCATAATATTACAGCTCCATAAGGAAGTTAGATGAATCCTACCTGTCCCCTGATGGAACTTATCTGTGAGGATGTATGCAAGGACAAATTCTGCCAGAAATACAGAGAAAATAAAAACACTTATGGGTAATAACTCCCCTACCTTGCACCAACTTGCCTTTGTCAATGGTATGAGGTTTTTCAGACAAGTCCACACAAGGTTGTCTGTAGTATTAGTTGAAAAAACTAGGGGAATGGTCACCTCTGTGTATACACCATGCCTTCTTCCTTTGCAGAGTACTTCAGTACAGTTGTGGTTATATTTAGTGTTCCTCCTGCCACCTCTCAGTAGCTGATGTGAGCACCTAGGGCTAACATGGTGTAGGTAAGGTGATTGTGAAGTTGCCGTTTTTGAGAAGAAAGCCTCTGACAAGTAGTTACCAATGTGTTGGGCGCTTCATGTTAGCACTGTAGGTGACACCATACATCTTTCTTTTGATAATAGAATAGTTAAAAACCCACAACTGTAATTTATCTGTGTGTGCTCATTTTCCTTCCTCCTTTCCCTTCCATAAGAGTCCTTACAGTTTGTGGTTATCTGCTGAGTGGCTGAGAAGGAATTTAGCACTAGACAGGTCTGTACCCTGAACATGAAGAACAGAAGACTTACTTTCACCACTATGGATACTAGAAATAAAGAACTGTGGTATATGAATAAGCAAGATGCAAATGTGTAAGTAGACTGTGACTTGGAGAACTCCAGTTACAAGTAATCTCACTGTTATGCAAACTTCTGTATGATTTTTTTTTAAGATGATGAAGTGAGCGTTGACTTCTGACTTGATTATTCAGAGCATGAAGCTTGTTGAAAACTAAGCTGTTGCAAAAGGCTAATGAAGTGATTGTTCCTGCATCCTGTGGATGTAACTTGATGACTGTAAATTACAGCTTAGATTTTTTAGGATGTGTCTAGACTAGGAATGTTAACTAACTAAAATAGATTTAATACAGCTGCATATAAAGGAGAGAAGGAATAGGAACTCATTCTACCTGATGGGGTTTGGATTAAAAGGTAATGGGGTAAATGTGGCTTAGAACAGATTTGTTCCTTACTGGCACATCAGAGAGAAAAAAAAAAAAAAGAGCCAAAAAAGCCATCCCTGCTAGTGAATATACTATGTTTTTAATAATTTCTCGCAGCTAGGGGGATAGTAAAAAAGCTCAATGAACAATTGAATATGTCACTTTTCTGAAGTTCCTAAAGATTAATTTCGAAGGCTTCTCTACTTAATGAAAGCAGGATTTTTTTCTGTTAAAGTCCAAGATAGTGTATCTTCTTAATCAGTTTTTGCTGTATATGAAACCTCTCTAAATGGAAAATGTTTAGGATCAACACAGAGGCAAATCATGCTTTCCCAGGAGGTATTCTGTTTGTTCAGGTAACTTACAATACATACATACAGCTGAGTTAGGAAAAACAATAATTTTTTTTTAAGTTAGGGGAACCAAAATTTGTATCTGGATCGCTACTAGAAAAAGAGATGTCTTCACAATTTTTACCTAAACTTAAACCAATTATTTTACAATCCTTCCTCTGAAACAGGTGACTGAGCTCACATGCTTCTTACATACAGGTAACTAATGCCAGTCACCTCCATGAGGAACCTCCATGAGCTCTGCACGTTGCCACCGCGGAGATGTGCAGGGCATTTTTGCATTGGGCTGCAGCTGCTGAGCACAGCCCAGGAATTGGGGCTCCAGGTGGCATGGACACAGAGGCTACAGGGTCACTGAGAGACAAGAGCAGAAGTCTGTTAAAATGTGATGACAACTGGAAACAAACATGAAACATTAGGAACAGAAGATGCATGCCTCTGAAGATTTGCTTATCAGGATTTCTTGTCACTCTCATGGCATCACTTGTGTCTGGGAAGGACTTCTGGATAACCTGAAAGAAGTGGGAATGCTGAGGCTGGGGTAGTGTCTTTCTAAGGCTCAAAGCAGCACCAGCCCCAGGACTGGAAATTTGGTAACAGGGACTTTCTCTGAAGCACAACAGTGGAGAACAGTGGTTGTGTCAGAATGGCTGTTGTAGTTCCTCCATGCCCTGTTCATTTTTCATTTGCAAAAGCGATAGTTCACAAAAGCCATCCTTCTCACTGAAAAGATAATGCTTGTCTTTCTCTTGCTTTTCCCCCTCATGCATAGAATAGGTTAAGTTTCAGAGAAAAGAAAGCTTTGCTTAACAATCAAAAGAAAAACAACGGTTAGATTCCCTTTTTGTGGGAAGGGATGGTGCAGGTAATGGGGAAGCAGAGAATCTAAGGCACTGTGTTTACTCTTAAATGTCTCCACTGAATTGCACAGAAAGCCTACCAGGATTCGGCAGCTGTCAGCATGAGTATCTAGTTCATAGAAAGAAAAAAAAATAAATACATGAAGCAATTTTTTGAAGAAAAAAAACCACTTCCATGGTTGAATATTTTGAAATGTTTACCCTTAAATACACAACACATCATGTTGCAAAGAACTGGCAAAGTATTTTGAAGATGATGACAGCTAAAACAGCTCATTTTTTCCTTTTTGGGTGTAGTCCCATTTCTTTGGCACTGCAACATAGCTTTTCACTCTTTTGTTTTTTTTCCTCCCTTCCCCCTTGTCTTGAATACCAAAAATGTAACTCTGTGGTTACATCAGAGTTTTAATCTTGGGGCAGAGCAGGAGGTAAGCAGGTGTGGTGTCTTGATGCTCTTCCATTGCTCTGTGCTTTCCTCGGTTGTAATTATTCTTGCAATTCTGCCTCCCACTGTGTATGCTATTACAGAGAGTTGCTTCATGTGGTTTTTCTCCCACCAAATCAGAACAACCCACCCACTCTTTCTGATCTCAAACCAGGGACCAAAAGACACCATTAAATTTCAAAACCTTCCCTACACTGGGTATATCTCACTGACGTGATCTCTTCTCCACTTCACCATTGCAAAAATACTGTGTATCTAAAGCCAGAACCCTGTTTGGAGGGGAGATCTGTATCCGTGGTTTCATTTCACTGTCTCTTCGACTGAACCACTGTAGCAGATGCAGCTAAACCTGTGCTAACGCTGGCCCTGGCATGCTGTGGCTGCTACTGGCTGCCCAGCTCCTACCATCCTCGCCAACTCCTGCAAGGGACCCCACATTTGCCTTGGATCACTTGGCTGCTCTTGGCCTAAATGGCTTCTTCTGTACCTACCCTTTTCTTTTTCAAAGCGACAGCTTAAAGCTGGTGGCAAAGACAAAATAGTTTGATGCCACCACTGGTTCCAGATGGCATATAAAGTGCCTGTGAGCATTTTGGTTTTGACGATGTCTTAAGGGTAGGGAAAAAAAAAAAAAAAGGTGCTGTTTTCGTTTGGTGCTAAGAAAGGTGCTACTGGTCTCGCTGGTGGCTGTTAGTCATCAACATGGGTTTTGTCCAGCTTAGTAATATCTGTGAGGAGTGAACCTGGACCAGTCAAAACAAGATCTCTCTTTAACAGTCTCCTCACTTCTGAGTTGACTTGTGAGTTTCTTCCAAGATGTGCAGTCTTTTTTCATCTGTGTAATGAAAATCTTTCAGAAAACCTCTGGGCATTGCAAGTAAAGTCTTTTGCATAGCAGCAAGTGATCAAATCTTAGAGAAAACCATTTTACAATCATTTTAAACAGATTTGAAGTGTTTGTATTGGACTGATGTTTGGCACCCCTTTTGTTGTTGTTAAAGTCAGGAGCATCAGTTACTGTGAGTAAAACTGTGCAAGGCCAGATGCAGCCATAAAATCATATGAATGAAACTGAAACCTCTTCCCTGTGCCTAATGATGTTGTAAGTTCTGTGATCTGAAATTTTAGGATCTTGTAGTGTAATTACCAGCTGTCCTTTGTCATAGCTGGCTTAAAGTGCTGAAGTAAGCACAGAATTAGCCCCATCCAAAGTACTCAGCTCCAGTCCCTTTCCAAAAAAGCAGAGGAATACAAAGAATGAGAAAGCAAATATTTTGACCTCATATCGAACAGCTTTCTAGGTGACAATGAAACTGTTTGCAACTGGACATGTAAAGCCAACTTGTAATTGGCAGCACATCTTGATTCGGAGTACAAGGGTTAAATTTTCAAGACAGTTATCCATTACTTTTATCTAGTTTGCAGATTTTGCTTTGACAGACAGCAAGTGCCCTAATTTAAAGAGAAGGGGTGGCTTCAGTTATTAATTTGAACTGCTGATAAATGGTCTGTCTTGTGCTTGTCTGGGTAAGTAAATTGAAAGTATTTATGATGGTATTTTAATTTTTTTAGTTTTTTGGGGAAGGGAGGAATGCCAGAACTATGACTTCCTTGTGATTTTTAAACAAGTCCTCTGCTACTTTGCTTTTCTGTTTAGCTACATAGAGCTGAACTTCAGTCCTGAAGATCGGGGCATGTGTAAGTATTGCATTTAAGTCTTGTTTGTTCTAAAACTAAATGAGAAATTTGCAGAATCTTACGTAATTTCCACCCTGGTTTTCAGGATTAAAATAGTGGTCATTCCTGAGAATTTTCCTTTCTGTGCTTACATTTTACTGTACCTTAAGAACTGTCCTAGAATTGACTGGAGCTTTCCCATCACTCAGCTGAAGAAGGCAAGTTTTCAATTATTTCCAATGAACGAAGAATGCTGAAGTGAGAGAAGCGTGCAAGAGGATTTGAGTAAAATAACGTGGTCTGCTTTTAACTTAGAAATAATAATACTTCTCTGAACCTTTAAGCTAAGACTAAATAAAGCCCCTGGAGGTTTTTTACTGTGATACCGTAGGATTCCTTTCATGATGCATGGCTTTAGTAGAAAATATATCTAGGCTATAAATATCATCCTCTGACAACTGCACCATGTGCTAAAGAGTTAAAGTGGGGAAACTGTTTCAGACCATGATTCTGACCTTTTTGTTATGTTAGATGAGGCTTTTGTTGCATAAAGTTCCTGAGCTGCACTTGGATGATACCAGAGTTCAAAGGGAAAAAGCAAGGGATATGGAGCAGAGCACGTGCTGTGCCATCAGCCTCTGGCGTGTTTGAGGCTGCACTGAAAAGTGTTGAGTCTTCGGTCTTCATGCTTTCGCTTTCTTAAATGCCTATGTGTGGATTTAGTGTGTTAGCTGCTATTTAAGTAGGTTTTAAAATAATTACATTTCAGAGTCCATTACTCAGTATCTTTTACTCTTGTTTGCTTCACATAATGATCATCATCTGTTTGAAATTAAGGCTTCATATGGAAATAATCCGGAGTGCAATGGCTGTGTTCTTATTTGGATATGCTTCTGTTATTTTTTTAATATTATACATCTAGCTCTGGCTAAAAAGAAAGAGGGATTATGGGGGTATTTGAGGTATTTCAGTCTCAAAAGCCACTCATAGAGTAGCTAACTTCCTGGTAAAAGCCTGACCACCAGCTACCAAATAAACTTGCATTAATGTTCCTCTGTTTGAGCAGCACTTTTGGTGAATTTTTCCTTCATCTATTTGCATTGTGTTGATACCAGCAGTTTGCTCCCTGTGACTGTCCTGAGCTCTGTCAGGCAATGTTTCTGTCAGACTGGATGGTTTTGCATGAGGGGTTGGCATGGGAATATATCAGTATCATCTAATAGGCAGGATGTGTTGGCTGACCCTCTTCTCCCTCCTTGCACTATCTCCTATATTTTATTATAAGGAAGAAAATACTGTAGAACACAGAAGTAAGGTGTAAGCAAAACTGTTATTTCAGGGTTTTGAAGGAGAGGGGTAGTCAGGCTCCTGGGGGTGTTGGTTCTCATAGCACATCTCCCTTATCAGCTAAATCTGAAGACTGCTGTGGTACAATGCAAGCTCCTGAGCTTGCATCTGGATTTACCACTGACATTCACGTAAGTTGTGAGCTGCTTCATGTGGCTGCCTGGGCTTGCAACTGGAAGGTCCTTATCTGTTTATTGTAAATAAAAGTGCCTCTGGTTTGAGGCACTTGTGTAATCTGCTTCGGTTTTTGTCTGAGGAGGACTTCTGAGGGAGCAGGAGTCCTGTCCTCGGCTTCTCTTGGCGTCCTTCTGCCCCGACACTGGGGATGGCATTACCTCTTATCTCCCAATGCACGTTCCTCTGGGGTGGCAAGCTGGTGTGATGACTGCTGCCTGAAGTCACTGATGTCCCCAGCAGATGTGGACTTGTGTTGCCAAAAGTGGAGTTGGGACCTAGAATAAAAAATCAGAGAGCTTTCTATGAGTTTTATCTATCTCATATATCCATTAAAACCCATCTCCCTTGATATCAACTTTCAGCATCACAACCACCCCCTTCTTGATACGAAAACACTTTGTTTACGAGAAACCTCTGTAATATTGTAGATCTGCTCTAAATTTAGCTGTACTAGATACAGCTTAGCCTAACATCCATTATCAGTTGCTTCTTCATTATTTAATACAGTTCCTGTTATGTGAAACTTTTCTTGGTTTGTGTTTGCTCTGGCTCTTTCCTGAGGTGCCAGTCATCCCTTTTTATGCCTGCCAATATTTTTAACCAAATGAAGTGGTCATCCTAGGAGGAAATTATTTGGAGGGTGAAGCTTTGCAGGATGTCTTAACCAGGTCTTCACAGTTTATATATTTAAACACTTCAAATTTTGCTCCTGTGCTGCAGAAATGAGCAAGCATTCCCATCCTTTACCCAGCAAAGGTAAGGTACTGTTTTCCCAAGCGCTGTTACAAATATTTTATTCTTCCTTAATGCTGATGGCAGTTCACTCACCAGTGTGACAAGTTTCCTTTCTCCTCTTACAGGACAGACACCTCACAATAAACCCTAGACTCCGTGACAAATTTTTAGTGCTTGGAACTTTGTTTTCCATTTAACACTTTTGGTTCTGGCAACTGACTTGTAACTGTGTAACAAGTGTCCTATTGAAAGTTAATCATCTCATTTGTTTTTCAGGGTGCTTTGCAGCCGAGCTATAGACAGATGTCAGTTCCCTTTAGCTAGCAGTGCTTGGAGGTCATCGTTTCTGTCCACTGTGTGTTTGCCAAAAATGAGGCAATTCATTGCATGCCTTACTGTTTTTTTCCTCCATGTAGTAATGCTGTCTTGACCTGTGTAGCTAACTACAGCTTGCTTGACTGGCTTAAGCTCAGCATGACTTCCTGTTGCAGGATTTTGGAGACAGCCAGTCCTGACTGCAGCATCAGGGTCCGTCCAAGCTTCATTTTAGGTTGTGTGCAACCTGCAGAAATTGAATTGAGTTATCCATGGATCAGTACAATTCTCCTGGTAGTCTTTCTAGCTGCTGCTTTGGGTTCCCACTGCAGTCTGATTTCTTTTCAGGCCCTGACAGTGTTAGGGAGGCTGGTCAAGATCAGAAACACCTTGTGCTGCTCATCTGATCATGGACCCTTCCTATTATCTTCCTTTGCCCAACTCATCTGGCAGCTTCTAAATGTACCATGTGCGTTACTTTGTCAAATGACGTCTTCTTCATTGTTGCTGGCAAGTTCTCACTACATTCAGGGTGAAATGCTGCTTAAACATTTCCATTCCAGAGGGACTCTACTCAACACTATGGCATTCAACTCTTTCTTTCTTCCAGGTGTGTCTAAACCCAAACTATTATTTTCATCATTTTTTCATAGGGTTTGAAGTTTGAGAACTGCACAGAGCAGAAGGTGCTTGGAAACATGCCTTCAGTGCCCAGTGAGCAGGTCCCAGGGCACCCAAGTATCAGAAAGTGGGTTTCTGACTACCAGGTCCCCCTACTCAGTTCAGACCTCTAGCAGCTAAGCACGTGCTTGTGGCTCTCATTTCCCTTCTGGCCACTGTATGTGCGTGGGTTGAGCTGCCACTTTCTGACTGGAATTGGTTTGTTCTATGAATATGGTGGGAAAGATGATTTATTTTGCAAGTTCCAAAACCGTTTTTGTGTGCAATAAAGCCTAAGGAGTAGCTATGATGGCAAATGGCTGAAGACACTTTTTTTTAGTGTAAGCTTCTGTGTGCATACTAAATATACCTCTACGCACACATAAAAATAATGAAAATATTTTAATGTGTGTCTATATGGTATTTTTGATGGGGTATTTTACAGATGGATTAGGGTCACATGAGCCATGTTTTCCATTTAGAAAAATAAAATTGAATCACTCTCCATAGTTATTGATGGGAATTGTATGCTTATAAGTAAAGTTATTTTAAGAGTGTAGATAAATGGCCTGCAAAATGAAGTATATTCAAATAAGCAAACTGCTCTGTATTGACTGAATGTATTTGACACACTTAACTGCAGTTTTATTAGTCCACTAATACATGTTGCACTGATTAAACGGACACCTTTGTGTTTGGTTGCTGTTCCATGCACATGCAAGTGAACACACATGTACGCAAACACATCAAGCATAATCTCTTTGCATTTACTTGGATGTTTTTTTGTTAATCAATGCTCTGTGTGTAGCTGTTTAATCTGTAGATTTTAGCAGTGATATTTTATGTGTTGTTTTGAAAAGCCAGCTGTCCTCTGTGGCTAGCTGGCCAGGCTGTGACTAGCGGCTGGGTACTGCAGAGTCCAGCTGGGCACCACCGCAGCAGCCAGGCCAGGGAGCAAACAGCCCTCTGCTTGCGGGCTGGGCTGCTTCGCTGCTCAAGGAGTATCATCCAGCAGCTGAAACTCACTCATCGCAGACCTCCTTCTGTAGGAGTGTGTTTATCCACCAAGTTTGATAGTATTTTTTTGTCTGTTCTGCTAAGTTTTTTCAAGAAGATAACAGATTAATAAATTTTGGTTTATTGTATCTACAGGAATACAAGACAGGAACTTAATTTCTCAAAGTTTGGATTAAGACAGTGTGATATTAGTGGTGAGCTCTGAAAAATCATCACTTTGGAGAGCAAACCTGCTCCTGTGTTTTACACAGACACTGAGGGTCAAAAAAAGGTGAGGGAGCTTGATGGGTACTCTGGGGTCTAGTGACAATAAAGGATTTTTTAGATGAACAGACCTATTTGCAGCATTGGAGTCCTATTTGTGTTCCCTGAGCTTAGTTTTAGGTTGTGTGCAATTTGCAGTAAATGAATCGCCTTACCAGGGATCAATATGGGTCTCCCCGTAGTCCCCCTAGATAGACCCTGTCAATGAAGGACCCAAGGACCCTCCTTACTCCGATGCGCATCACCCTGCCCTTGCCCTCCTTCATGCTCTGGCATTTGTAGCTGCTAGCATGGAATTGATGGTGGGACATAATGAGCCAGAAGGTGAGAGCACCCTGGAATGAAGGCAAAGGGATGGCCTGCAGGCTTAACACTTTGCTTGTCTTGGACCTTGTAACACTTTGCTTTCTCTGCTTCTGTGGAACTAATGCCAAGTCAGGAATAGTGTTATAATTTTGTCAGAATTATAAAAGGCCCTTAAAAAAATCAGAAAAGCGAAATCCTGGGTTCAATTAGGTTTATTTTGGATATTATTTTCTCAGTGTGTGTTCTCTTTGTCTACACGTTTAAGTTCAGAAGTTTACTAGTTTGAACAGAAATCCGATCTTTCCTTTGCTGCCTTTTCTGATTGATTACACCAATATCACAGCCTCAGAAGACATGCTGCCTACTGGAAGTAGGCATTGGCCCTGGATGGTCTTTTCCTCCTTATTGTGCCCTGGAGGTGCAGTTGCTTATTCTAGTTATGTGCCAGAGACAAGCACACGTGTCACACATCACATTGCCATTACTAGGGTGTTGTTGCCAGGGCCCAGCTGAAAGACTTCCAGCTCAAGGAGCAGTTGCTGAAAGCTACTGGGGACAAAAATTAAAATGAGAGAATCACCTGATGTCTTCAATATTGTGTGATTGCAGGAATGTGGAAAGAGGAAGAATCCTTAATTAAATTCTCTCAGAAGTCTTAATGAAATCAGATGTTTAATTCTGAAGGTAGACCTGCTTTTAACTAAATAAGGCATATTGGCCTCACATTGAAGAGAATGAACTCAGTTGAAAATCAGCTTTGGTTTCGCATTAAATCAAAGTCTCTAGAAATGGCAAGGGGTTTGAGTAATTACACTCAAAGTTATCAATAGTTTTTTGAAAGTCCAGTTGTATTATTAAAATGCCGTTTGTATTATATTGCCTCTGTCAAGGCAAGGTCCATGAGTTGGAGTATATGCGTGTCAGTACCTGTCAACAGATGAAGCAGGTGGTTGTCTCAAATGTACATCATCATCTTTGTGCAGACTGTGTGTATGAACATATGTCACTGTCAGTGTGCATTTCTGTTGAGCTGATGTGCAGCCCCCACGCTTTCTTTCCTTTCCTCCTCCCCAAACAGCTTCTGTGAATCTTATTTTTGTTTTTTGAATGTTGGCAACAGTGAGCTGTATGGGAAAAAATGTCATTTCTTTGTTTCTCTTTTTGTCCTATTGGGCCTTAATCTGCAATTTGCAAATTCTTCACCCTGCCTGCATGTTCATTCACTTGACTGGAAGTGCACACTGGTGTAGCCTGTCAAGTATTAGGGCAAGTGGCATAAAAGGGGAAAGGAAGTTTAACAAACTGGCGAAAAGTGCTTGTAGGAATAGAAAAAAGGGCAGACATATTGGGAGCAGGTATAGTGCCACACTTTGATTTCAGTCTTGTTTAAGTGGGCCAGACTTTAAGTTCATGTCTTCTGAACCAGCACTGTGTAGCACAGTGGAAGTAATATAATATCCCTAGATCACATGGATATCTGTACCAGCCAATGTTGCACTCATGTTTATGGATAAAAGTGACCGTTGTCATACATAGGTGGGATTAGTGCATTCTGGCTTTTTCTTCAGCTGAAGTAGTTCAGAACTTGGTTTAGAAGGATACCATTGCTCCAGAGGGTGTGGGTGGTGGCAGAGCACAGGAGATCACAGAGGAGCAGTGACATGTTGTACGTCTTTCATGTCTGTAGTCTACTGACTAGCTGTTGTTAAAATCAAACCAAATCAAAAAAGCTCCTGAAGTCAGGAGCAGTGATGTCTTGTGTATGTGCAGCTCCCTTGATTCCTGCCTCCAGCTCTTACAAGCTATTCCTTAGATCCACTATGATTCTTTATTCATGCTCCCATCTTGTAAGCAGTGTCTGAAGGAGCAGGCTTGTATCTGTCTGTATCTGGAAATACAGAAAGAGAGATTCAGAGTTCATGTGGATAAAGTTGCATTAAAAGAATAAATAACACCTAATGGCCCTGTTATGGTGTGACAGAAAGACAACGTTTTATAAAGTCTGAAATGTGTTCAGTTTCGTGGTAGAAGATGATGTGCTCCAGAGCTGACCTTCAGGCTGGTACTTCTGAGGGCACAAAGGCATATGGGATCTTCTGTCTGAGCAAGAAGGGAGCAGAGGTTAGAAGCAAGCACCAGGCATGAGCTTGTATTTTTGTACATGAAGTGGAGAGGAATAACCAAAAAGCTGATGTTACAACAGAGGCTTCTAAAAAGCAGTTGTTAATCAGAGATAATCTGTTCAAGGAAGTAAAATGATGAAAAGGCTATTGGCTTGTGGATGGAAAATGTCTGTTACTACAGATGTAACTCTTTAATTTAACAATTCACGCTCTTTCACCCCCACTCCTCACCCCCTACAAAACTCAGCTTTGCTGCTTCTGAGGCTCTGAAATATGGAGTGAGTGTTCAGGATGCCATAATGCACAACCACATCAAAAAGCCGTGATAATGTGAACACATCCTTTCTATCTAGGTTTCTAAGTAAGTATGTACGCCAGGGTTTATCTAGTGTGGCAGTGGGCAGCAGCCTGTTTTGACCTGTTCCTTTATCTCCTAAGAAATTCCTCAGAAAGTATCTTGGCTGCTGAGTAAAAGGGGAGTTTGTGTAATTTGAACCTTAAAGAGGAATGATGATACTGCTCCCACACAAATGCATCTTTGTGGTAAGGATGTGAGGTGGTTTTTAGCCGATCGTTAACACTAACTTACACAAAAAGAATTGTTGGAATGAAACAAAGGGGTTTCTTTTATTTTTTTTTTTTCTTTTCAGAAGTCATAAGTTCATGTGGAATAAAAGGTGTCTGTGTGTCTTGGTAAAAGGTTACTGCTTCTGGCACTAAATATCAATACAATCTTACATGTACCAGTACCTGTGATCAGTGTTTCAGATAACAATAGTTACTTCTCAGTTATCTCCAGCTCTCAAAACTAGACTTAGTCTATAGGAATCTAAACAGACTTGGTGATGCAAGACCTTAACTGGGACACACCAGTCATTTTAGCAGAACGATGGGGGTGATCACTTGTGTTGCAATGAGAAGCAGGCTTTGTAAATGGATTAATCATATAATTTAAGATCTGATTCTTGAGATACAATGCTCATGGATTCCTTCAAGCCTCCTCTGTCTCCTTACCAATATATGTTGTTGGCAAACTGTAGGCTGGCACACATAAATTAGACCTAAAAATTCCTGCAACCCTCACAGGCTCTGGAACAGCAAACCCAAACCCAGTAGTTTTCAGTAACCCACCTGAATTACAGAAGACAGAGTTGCCTGCTAAGCATCTGAGACAGACATCTTAGTGAGCAGAATGCTCTTGGGTATAGTGTTAACAAGAAGTTCTTGGAGGTTTTACCTGCGATGTTTCTCAGTGTCCTCTCGCTGCCAGATGTCCCTTTCCCATCAGTAACCTGGGACTTCTGTCTCGACAGTAGTTGCAAGGGTCAGTGTTTCCCTTGTGTGTTCTTTGACATTATCAGCCGACATAAAAGGCATGCTTTAGGCTCTTTGCTGTGACTAGTATTACCTTCCCAACAAAAACTGACATAGAGATTTACTAAACCATCATAAATGACTCCTTCCTTCAGTTTTGCTCATTCTCTGACAGGCTCAACACAAACCAGGTGAACAAGCTATCTCATAATTTGGCATTTTATTGGAAGGGCTGAGTATGCAGGGTTTTTTTTATTGTAGTCTGGATTTCCCACTGTTTAAAAATATGTAATGTAAAGGCAGGAAGGTTAGGGGAATGTTCTGCAGATACTTATAAATGGAAATGTTGCTCTTGAGAGTGTCCTTATGGTGAACTCCCAAACAATCCTCTAAATCAAGAAAACAAAACGTTCAGATAAGCCTTGGTGCAGCCCAACAAATCCCAGTTTGTTCATGGTTCTTTCCCAAATGATGAGTTATTTTGCCTGTCTCTGTCCTAAGGTTTGAAGGTCAAGATGCTGTATCTTTAGGATGTTGACAGAAAAATGTGTGGCTTCAGAGTATTCAATTACAATGAAGTACACAGTGGAGTGTTAACAACATATTTCTTGTATTTTGGTAAGGAATATGTAGTAATGTTTGCATTCAGATTTTGCTTAAAATCTGATAAGGTCCACTCTGCCCTGTGTATGATGGAACTGGAATATCCAGTCAAAATTGTAGAAGTCCTCTGAAGCTTCTGAGCCTGAGATTGAGCCTCCTTACCAAACAGATTTTAATCCATCACAGCCTTTATCTATTGGGTTACCAGCAAGTCCCATTCATATGTCAGTTTATGTTGGTTCTGTGGTATACTGGCCTCATTTGAAAATGATTGCAAAATTCACGTAGATTTTAATGGCAGCAAAAGGGGATGTTTAAGGAGATTATGCAAGCTCTACCATTTGTGTTGGTACATGCCCTTTGTAGTTCTTCAACATCCACAATCCCAGTCATAAAAATTACACAGGATGCAGCTTTGCCCAGTCCTTTCAGAAATAATTTATATATTGTCTGTGAATTTAATTCCTTAACTGGCTGCTATCAACATCCACAGTTTCTAATGGCAGCAACTCCCAGAAGTTCACTACCTTCTGTGTAAGGAATTGATTGAACTTTTTTAAGCTGTTTTCTAGCCAGATTCCTTGAGTGCCCTCTAGTTCCTGCAATATGGGTTCTGGTGAACCACACTTTGGCATTCAGCATGGCCACCAGCTTTGATATTATGTCATTATATTGATATTGCTTTATATGATACCCCTCAGCTTTGTCCTTTGCAAGTTGAAGACTCCTGGTCTCTTACCATCTCTCCTTGTTGGGCAACTGCACTGTCCCCTTAATCCCTTTAGTTACCCTTCTCTCTAGTTTCTTTAATTTCACTATGTCCTTCTCGAGATGCAGAGACCGAAGATACACACCATTTTCAAGATCTAGGCTGTGAAGTTCTTATGTGGTGGCAAAGTGTTCCTTTCTGTCTTGTTCTGCACTTCCTGAATGTAGTTTTTTCCTTCCTGAACGTTAGTGTTTTCCATACCTTAGTGTTTTCTTTCTTTCTGCTCCTGTATGCTGAGTTAGAAAGAGACAAGACCTGTTAAGAATCTCTCTTCTGAGTTGTAGCTGCCTCTTTCAAGCTTCACATTATGTGGGAATAGGTAGGCTATGTTTTCCTAGGTGTATTTCCTTGCTTACATTGACATCAAAGCTCACCTGCCACCTCTCTGTCTGCTCAGCTGTGTTCAGCTCCTTCCAAATTATTTACCACCAACATAAAAGAGCTCAGCATCATGCAAAAACATGGCTGTTTCACTGTTCACTCCCATTTCTGAGAAAGATGCTGGCTAGAAACAGTCTCATCACTGATTACTGGGAGACCCCTCTGCTGACTCCTCTCCATCTTCAAAACTGATCACTAAGGCCTGTCGTTTCCTTCCCATCTCTTAATCTATTTTTAGTCCAAAGACTTTTTTCTAATCATGAATGAGCTCTGTTTCTTAATAACCTTCAATACAGACCATTGCATTTGGAAATCTGTGCTGGTTATATTCCCCAGATCCTCCCTGCTGTGGGAGAGAGGGAGGGATGTGCTGCTTCCCATGGGGAGCCTGGTTGCAGTGGTCAGCACTGCTGTCTGCAAGAAGCCCAGAAGCTCCCTCTGGGAAAAGGTCTGTGCAGCTCCTTCCAGCACCAGAACAGCAATGCTGTGTTTTGTTCTGCTGAGCTGCAATGTGGTCAGTGT
Organism: Athene cunicularia; assembly: GCF_003259725.1. Classification (NCBI taxonomy): domain Eukaryota; kingdom Metazoa; phylum Chordata; class Aves; order Strigiformes; family Strigidae; genus Athene; species Athene cunicularia. The sequence goes on along the minus strand of NW_020799095.1, from coordinate 82,611,118 downwards.
AGCCAGCTAGCATTCAAAATGAGCACCAGCAGAACAACCCACAGTAAGAAACACACAGCAGTAAACTTGCTTGACTTGATTGATCAGAGTTTGTAAACAGGGAGGGACTCTGCTGCCGATGAAGTGTGCAGATAAAGGAATTGCAAAATGTTAGTACTGGATGTTGAGAAACATCCCACATGTGTCCAAGCATCAGCTGGACTTGAGAAACAAGTGGTCTGTGAAGGACCCCTGCCCCGTGGCTGGATTTGCACCTAGATTTGTCACAGAGGTCAAGCATAAAAAAAACCCTGGCCAGTAGGTAGGAGAGCTGGGATCTGAAGCCAAGATGTACAAGAGGTCCCAGGCCACATATAGCCTGCTAGCCATAAGATTAACTGGCTTCATAATGTACCTTTAGGAAATTAAAATGATTTTTTAAAAATAATTGACCTAAATGCACTGGAAATAAATCTGCACATCTACCTGCTGCTTAAGCTTGGCCTGTTAGGGCTGCACCATTAATTTCAGAGCTAGCTGTAAAGTAATGAGGTAAATTATCCAGCTGGTCTCATGTGACTGCTGGGACCACCCTGACACAGAGGACAGCTCTCTTACTTTCCCTAGTACCTATACAATAGCAGAGCTGGAAAGTCTGGCTTGGGTATCTTTATACTGCACACAGTATAATGCTGTGTGTATTGGTGTGTGTTCAGAAAGCAGATTGTAATTGTGATTTATGTGATAAATCACACAAAATTTAATTATGTAAATATGTTAGAAAATGTATACTGTTTAAAGAAAAATGTTTGGTTGATATTGTGATCTGGAAGAGGTACATGTTGTCTCTATGTATGTATTCTAATGCTAGGTGCTACAATGTGCTAGGGTATGAGATTCCCTTTAAACTGTGTATCACTCATCAAACAGCAGGTGATTAGGCAAGACATGTGATATGTAAAGAATAATTAAGCTTTTGCTTGCAGTTGCTGAGAATCACAAGCTTGGCTGTGACTAGAAGAACATGCAGACACCAGACTGAGATATTCATTGCCAAAACTTAAAATCAGTATCATTGCACATGAAGAGCTTATTTCTTTCAGAGAGAGTTGAAATCCCTAATTGTAAATTCCCTTTACAACTGAAGCTTTAGAGGGCATCCTGGGAACCACGGGGCAGTGAGTGTAACTCCCAGCAGCAGTAAGATGGCAGAGCTGATAGTGAGCAGTAAGCACTGGGCAGGTAGATACAAACACAGCCTGTGGAAGCATTCTTCTTGACTTCTTGATGGGAAACCCTACCAGACTAGCCCTCTGGTCCCAGTATGGATAAGGAGGGCCCAGAAGAGGGAATGTATGTGGCTTTCCAAATAGCATTAGGCAAGAGTCCACACCAGAGCTTACTAAAGAAACTAAGTTGCTGTGGGACTGGAGGAAAGATTTTTTTTTTTTTTTTAAGGGACGGAAAGCTGGTTAGAGGCTGAGATGCTCTGATACTCATTCCATTCACATTTCAGGCTCTTTGAAAATGGAATAGAGTATAGTCCAAGTCCAAAATAAAAAGTCACATTTTAGCTTCCCTGTGAGACAAAATACTTAATGAAAACTGTGTAGAACAGGCTTCTGGGTGAGCAACCAGTGTGTTCAATGTCATCTATAATGTGCCTGTAGCCCTGTTCCTTCCAGGGCTTAAAAGAGCACGTATAGTCAGAAGGAAATTAATGGCCCATGGGCCTGCAGAAGCCAAGTGCATAAAAAGAATGGGTTTAGGATGTTGGCCCCTCACAACTGATGCTGATCAGCCCACCCAGCTCAGTCCATCTGTGAAACAGAGGGATGAGACTCTTGCAACTGAGCTACCAGTTAAAAAGATTTAAGGAGAACAGCAGCACAATTTCCTTTCTTTTATTCCTTCTTCCTCTATCTTCTGAAAAACCTGCCTGACCATTATTCAGACTCATTCCTGCAAATAATATTAATAAAAGTACTTCTAAGGTAGGAAAAGGTGTGTTAAACTTTAGCTCTGAGAAAAGACATTACATGCAGGCGGAAATTACTTTTTGCATTGGAAATATTTGTTCAGCCTTAATGGTATTCACTGGTCCCATGAAACAAAGCAGGGAGAAAGAGCAAAGCTGAGTGAATCCAATGCAAGTTTTACCTATAGGCTTTTTTTTTCCCTTTACTCAGAGTTGAATTTGATCCATTTTCTTTTGTTTGCTCTAGAATAACAATGATCCTTCACTCCCCCAGCAGTAAACATTGCAGCCTGTGAACATCAGACTTCAGCAAGCAAACTTTCAAAAATCCCTTTGCAGGGTAAATGTCAGGCTGTTGTTCAATTAATTGTTTTTAAAAGTGAATTCACATGCAGCGGTGACCTTTAGCTGTGCTGCACGCGCACTTCTGTTTTTCATGATCTCATTTGGTGTTTCATGTCATGGCCTAATATGAGGGATTGGTGTTGTGAATAGCAGCAGAAAAGATGGTTGCAATGCTGTGTCAGGGGAGAGGTGTTTCCTTCACCCTGCTGATTTGGGGGGCAAGGAAGGGAGGTCAGTGAGACACCGAGACTTCAGAGGGGGTATCTGCTCTCCCTCACTACCTGAGACCTGCTGGGGCCACCTTGGCCTTAGTCAGAGCCACTTGGGCTTGGGGAGGAGGGTGAAATGGCAGATTCCCCCTTGACATCTTGTCACCCTTCTCACTGCTGGCATCCTCTGTCACCAGCAAATGAGACACAGCTGGGACTGGTATGCTGAAAGGGAACAAAAAAATGATGTGGTTTGGAGTCCTATAAATGAGACTGTGCTGTCTTGATCTCTCCATCTGGCATATTTTGTTGTCTCACCTGGTGTCGCTTCAACATTCAAATGAGAAAATAACAGTGCCTCTTCACAGGTGGACTGAGAACAGCTATGTTGATATGAGGCATACACGTTCATCCCAGGGGAGTAAGCAGCCAGCTGAGGAGCGCTGCAATTTTGTGAGGCTTCTCACAAAGTTGTGGCTTTCTGGGTCCTAAGAAAATGCACCCAGAAGCAACAAGAACATTCAGCTGAGAAAAAAAAAAAAAAAAAAAAAAAAAAAAAAAAACACCAGTGATGGAATTTGAAGTAATTGCAGAGATGTTTAGGGCCCTTGCTTGCTCTGCACGGAAAGAAATAACCATCCTCACCATGCACCACAGCTGCTTTCCTGAGCTCAGAAACTGAAGAAAATCATATCTCATTGGAAGGAGCAAAATAATATTTTTTTAAAACTCCTGAAGCTACTTCAACAGGTGATAATAATAAAATTTTTTTATATTCTCTCTGAATCATGGAAGACCACCAACCAGCAAGAGCAAGCAAGTGAATCAAGACAGGAAAGTGGAGTGCCTGAGTCAGGAGTGCCCTGGCTGGAGACCCAACAGCTTTGTATTATTACCCAAATCAAACCCTTACTTGGTTGTTTGAACTTCCCAGCTGCCACAAGCTTCATGTTTTGATATTCTTTTGCCACCAAACAGTTAATTTTTTATTTTTTTTTTATTGTCTAGGTACTATACTTAAGAAAATAATGTTTAATGTCATGGAAACCCTTCCCTTCTATTTTCTGGAGGATTATTAAATTTTTCTAAGAAAAGCTCAAATGTGAGGCTTGATCTCTAATATTTCTATTTGTCTTCTGCATTTTCCATAATTCCCATGCTCTATATTGTTTATATTATAGACACAGATCCTAGTACTTGCTATGCAAGCAAAAAACAGTTAGAGGAAACACATCCAGATGCATATATGCCCTTTGATCTTTATTTAGCCCTAGTCTCAGCTGTTCCTTGCTTGTGCCATGTATATTCTGATATTGTTCAGTATCCACCAAAGTAGTGTAAACATTAGAAACTCTAATTACCCTATTTCTTGCCACTTGCACTGAAGAGTTGTTTTCATGTATGTTAGACCTGTGCCCAAATTTGTGTGCGGTGGCTCAGGACTCAAGCCTGCCCTCCTCTGGAGCAAGAGGAGACCTCTATATATTAGCGGCATGACCATGATTTTGACTCCCGAGTCAGGTTTTCTTCACTATACTAACTGCTGGTTTTCTTGCAGATGACCATAATGGAGGGCAGATGAGGGGTTCGTTGGAACTAAGGACCTCAAGGCAGGTGTCTGTGAGAAACCATCAAGCTTACATGCACGGTCATTTCTGATTACTGCACCTGATGACAGCATCCACTCTTCCACTGCTTTTGTGGTCGTGCAACATTGTCAAGGGGTCAAAGTAACTGTTTTACCAGCTATTAAGGATGATGGTGGAGAAGGTTTGTGACCGGTACTTCCTCTGAATATTATTTAATTGAAGAGCAGGGAAGATCCTTGCAGTAAGAGATGCTTAATATGCAACACATCAGTGTCTGGGTCCATTTCCTGTCATTAGCCTTCCTGGAAGCACTTTCCGTGACTAATGTGGTCCTTTTATACAGAGTGGGGTCATGCAGTTTGTACCCCTGGGCTAGAAGCACCTGGTTTCTGAAATAATGCCATGGCAGCTGATGCTGCCAGCATGACAGAGGGGGGCAGAGGTGGCAAGGTTGAAGGGATGTGGGGTTCATCTCCCCAGCTGTCTGACAGAAGGGGAAAAAAAAGTACCCATAAGCAGTGACAACAAGCCAACTGGCTTATGGAAAATGCCCGGTTTATATCCATCTTTGTGGAAACAGGGCCCATTTCCTAGAAGCTGATACCAACAGGAAGCCAAAGAGTGTCTCAGCTTCAAAGGCAAGATCTGGCTCCCCCATCATTCCTGAAGGTGTGTTCCTCTGGGCTGATGAAGCATGCTAGAAAGAAAAAACAAGCTCCTATTGTCTGCCACATATTTAACCTAGAGATGAGTAAAATGTTGTGGTTTTCTGTGGTCTCAATGTGACATTCAGAGCCTATGTTGCCCTCAGGAGAGTATGCAGACCCCGAGCTATTGCCCCAATGCACCTTTATTTGGTGTTTTGATACTGCAGAATGTCAAACACATAGTTTGGTGTAATCCTTAGCCTAGGTTTTCTCCTGAATTGGACCGCTCCTCAGTCTCCCTTCAGAAACATTGTTAAGGTCGTTCGCTTAAATACAGAAAGGCAATTCTCCCTTTTTTGTTTGTTGAAGCTAACAGAAAAGCATAGCTCTGCCACTGATACATAGGCTTGAACAGCAAAGGTCTTCTGTCTGATTTGCTCCTCTTGGGTGCTACAGGTACAGCACTGGAGTACTGTTGGTTGTTAACCTAAGTCTTTTATTCAGTGCCAGTAAAAGCACTTTTTTTTTTTGGATGAGAACACATTAAAATTAAAATTCAGCTTAATTAGCTGGTCACTGGGGTTGTGCTTATGCATAAAAACTAAATGCTCATAGGGATATGGAAGAGACCCTGGACAAAATAAGGCTAATTGTAGAGCATAACTGAATTGTCTATAGTACCTTGATTGACCTGTGATATTTTTCTTAAAACCATCGTCAGCAAAGAGGCTCTGAAAATGCCAGCTCAGTCTGGAAACGGGGAATGATACTGGTCTAGGTTAACCATGCAGATTTGGAGAAGAAAGACAAGAAGCCAGACATGACATAATGATAAACTGAATGTAATAAGAGTTTCCAGTGGTATTAATATTAGATGATAATGTCCAAGAGCAGCTGGTAATTAGACAGGACAGCTGCTGAGACTAGTCACTACTGATGTTGATCTATTCACTCAAAACCAAGAAAAAAGTATTGCAGATGTTTCATTGTCACTTTTGTTTTGGCTGTAATGGACACAATAGCTTTTCTCCTCTGTTGCAGGTAGAAAATTCATCCTCTGACCTAACAGACTTGGAATGTTTGAATTGCCACAGGATGTTCTTATTTCTTACTTGTTGTGTTTGGCCTAGGGCTGTAAATCACAAATACCAGGCTGTGTAATTCTGACTTTTATTACATTAATGTATTTTAAGAGCAGGAAATCTATAGGTTCTTGGCTCACTGCAGCAGAAGCAAAGCATGGTGGGGACTCTGTGGTCAGTAATGTTCTCAGAAATATGCCTCTTGCTGAAAAGGTGACCTCAGGATAATCTTTGCTCAGCTTTTGGTCTGGTTAAGGAAGGACATCTCAACCTCTCAGCTCAGGTGCGATTCTGGTGGAGGAATTTCCCTGAGCGTAGTGAGTGAAAAAATTTATGTTAAAAAATTGTTAAAAATTGTGTTAACCTCAGTGCTGAGACCAGCTTTCAGGTGCAGAATCCTGTTTGTGTAGGATCACTGCAATGCTCATTGTTGCATAGCACCAACAGCACAGCCGAGGCAGCAGCTGAAGGCTCCTGACTCCCCAGCCTGGTGCATTTTCTACTGGGTCCAGGTGGCAGCATAAACTCTACCTGTAATCTCTTCAGGAAAAAAAAACAAAACTACCCAAGCATAGGCATTAGTAGCTTGGCTTAGTGAAGGGGCCCCAGTGAGTTCCTGACCCATGCTCCACTTCCCAACAACTATCTGTATCTACAAGCAGTTTACACATATGCAGAAAGAAGGGGGACAAAGCATGAGGTGCATGGGTGGGCTGGGAAACAGACTTGAATTCAGGGATATGAAATAATGACCAGGTAGCTGAAAACTTGCTCTGTCCTGCATGCTCTGCACTAGGACTCCAGTTTCTGCTCTTGTTGAAGCATGTGTTACTGCTTTTTGGATGTCAGCAGGGACCGAGGGGACTTGACTGCAAGCGGTCTGCAAAGGTCTGCAGAGCTGAGGCTATGAGGGACAACACCCTAGGAGGCTCTTTCCCGGCATCCCTTTTTATTGATATAAGATGGAGAGACTATGTGTAGAGGTAACATCTGTCTCAGTTTCCTCAGTCTCTTTCTAGGTATTAAGTTATCTTAAATAAGCCTCAGTTGCTTCAGGAATCTACCCCTCCAGCCCCACTGGTGTTGATGGTGTCACAGCATGCAAAACTGATCTTCATGTGCAGTGGAAAAATCCTTCAGGCTTGTGGCTGGCTACCATCATAATCTGTGTTCAGTGGGTATAGCTCTGTGAGCGTGTCATTTTCCACTCTGCTGTTGCACAGCTATTTTAATCTGGGGGGGAGAGAGAGGAGTCTGCACAGCCAGGACCACACCATCCATTTAGGATGGCCTCTGAGCTAACAAACTGTATAACTGTATACTGCTCTGCCTGGGAGGAAAAAAAATCTTCCCCATGTGAACAGTCTAACCTGAGAGAGGACTGTCAGTGGCATTCAATGGATTGTGTTGTATCTGTGAAGTTGCCAGAGAGCACAAATATTTGCAGGAGAGATGTTCAGTGAGCATCCATCTTTTCAAAGGCATGAAAGATGGATCACTCCTTTTTAATTGCTTCTGAATATCCTACCCTGAATGGACTGTTCTCCTTCGACTGTGAAATTGTACTGGAGAGTTTTGAATGTAAGGGTCACGTTATGGCTCTTGACCTTTCTCATTCATAAGTGCCCTGCCTGCTCAGGAACGCCACAGGTAAGTACTGCTGAACTGCTGGGGCAATTATATCACGAAGATATGTTTTAGCCTTTCTTTTATCTGTCATATGCTGGAAGAATTAAGCTAAACCAGGTCATAATAGAAATGTTGCAAAATGAAAGTTGAGATAAGAGAGACCTGCTTCAGTAGACGCAAAAGTGGACAGGGAGGCATGTGAGAGAGAGGGAGATTTGAACTACATCTCCAGGCTCAGCCTTTAAAGAAGAGAGGTAGTGGAAGCTAATGCAGTGAAATGAGCTGTAACAAAGCCACACCAGGAATTATTCAGCTGGTCACAAGAATTTTAGAAGAACTGTGATTCAGAAATGATGTGAATATCAAATAAAATGTCCCCTGACTGGAAGCCTTACAAAGAGGAAGAAATAAAATGATGGAAAAAACTGCATTACATGTCACCCTCTTCGAGACACTCTGAAAGAGTTCCCCACTCCCTACTTAGACCCTTTGGCACACTATTATGTAGCATTGTGTATTTCCATGTGGGGTGCTGCTTCTTGAAAGAAATTAAAATGATGGGAAAGCTGGCTTGTCACATTAAATAACATCACATGCTTTTCTGTCGGGGAGGAAAGAAAAAGGAAGAAATACTCTGCTGAGTTCCAAGAAAATAACTGCTGAGGAAAGGAGTACAATGGCTTGGGTCCTATCCTTGGAAAGTAACAGCCATGCCAGCATGGGGAAACATGCTCTGTGTCCTGGCAGGGTTCATAGGTAGGCTTTAATTTCTTCTGCATGCTGTTTACTGGTGACCTACAGTCTTGATTGTTCCCATCACTGATCTCTCCAGCCGTCCATAATGATTTTCCAGTTCAAATGTCATGGGTTTTTTATAAAATTTGAAATATATTTAAAAATATCTGTTGACCACCATTTCTGGTCTTGTTTACTAATATCCACTTTTTTCCCTCCAAATTCCCTATCTGTCATTCTTCTCTGGAAATAAGTTGTCCTGAAAGCGCCTCGTCACTCTCTTCTTCATCATTACCCTTCACAGCCAGAGAGCACCACCAGGTCGGGTCCTCTGGGCCCCCTGATGTTCTCCTCACCACCCACAGGCATGTTGCCCTTTGGATGACCTGTAAGTTCCCCATTGCTTTAATTTAGTGTCAGCCTTCATCTAGAAACACTACGAAACCACCCACTGCATGTAGGAACATAAGGACCACGGGGGCTATAGAGACCACTGTATATTTGTGGAGGGGAGTAGGAATGGCACCAGATTTGCTTTGAGGTTTACCCGAGCGAAAAAGTCCTCCTTTCTCATGAAAGGAGATGACAGCTCTGGAGGAATCACCCATCAAGAAGACAAGAAAAGTGCTCTGATTTCAATTAGTTAGAATTTCTCAGTGGCCTCACTGTGTTCCTTCTCACCTCAGATCTGCTACAGCCAGGAACTTAAAAAAGACAGTAATATGGGTTTTGCTTGGTTAAGTTGCTGGGGTTATGTGGAGGAAAAGGTGTCTCAAGACACCAAAACAGTGACTTGTTGGAAATATATATAAATAATGTATATATAGCATAATATACATTATATATATTAGTAATAGATAACATATTTTAATAACAGTCTAAACATTGTTATGCACCTGTTTATGCATGATGTTTAGATCATTTTATAGGCAACTCTACCAGTGAATATTTTTAAAGGCCTGATGAAACAGTTATGTTAATTTTTATCCATAAACTGTAGTGATTTTGGAAATTTCCCAACTTGCTTCTTAAAATAATGCTTCAGATACAGTAAACATAAGAAAAATCCTGCCCTGGAGTATCACAGCTAAACAACAAAACACTAAGCTCTCTGCTGCTTTTCCCTCACCTCCATGGCTTCACTACAGAGCTGGGAGACATATGCCAGCTTTAAAAGAAGAAAAAAAAGTAAATCCGTTCTCTTGCTGCTAATTCTAGAGAATGAGGTCCTATAGTAAAAGTTTAAGATTTCTGGCTGATATTTTTTAATTCTGTCTTTCATTGTGTATTTGAATTTTCTTTGTGTGTGTGTGTGTGTGCGCACGCTGTTTCTCCTTAGTGAACCATCACCTCTAAATTACCATAAAATGCATGTGTGTGCATAGGGCCACAGGTGGGTGAGGCTCTGTTCTCAGCTGCTGGTGTTAGTTTACGTAACAGCCAGTGCATCTCTACAGCCTTGAAGGAAGGCTGGTAGAGCACTTTGCTTGGCTGAGCCCAGGTAGTAATTCCCAGCTGCTGTGTCAGAGGGGAGCCAGGCAGGGGTCCCTGTACCCCACCATATGCCTCTCAAGCACAGAGGGAGGGTATACGTGTCATGGGAGGTGATTTGGGCTGTCATCACTGTGGGCGCTTCACTCACAAAGAGAGAAGCCCAGACAAAGGGTGCTGAAGAGTAAATTCAGGTGTAAAAGACCCAGAGACTAAATTTATTCAGGGAAGCTGGTACTGCAAAAAGAAAGCAATGGAGCAGGTCAGCATTAGCAGCCAGATTCATGCATCTTCTTAGCAGAAGGTTTGGGCATCTGCATGTTTCTTCCAGCCCTCTTTCCATTCAGAAGGAAACATGAAGCAATGCAGATGATTTGTGGCCTATTCTTATTCCTGCTACAGAGAATGTGTCATTTTTGAGTCTCAGGGGGAGCAGGTCTCGTATCTCCTCTGTATCTGAGCAGGTCTTGTATGTCCTTCAGCCACACAACTCTGTTATTTTTCTCCCCCTGCTTAAGGAACTCACAGAGGCAGACCCTGGGAGTATTTGTGATTTTATCTTTAGGCTCAGTTATTAATGAGACTTATTAAGTTAACATTCATTTGGATGAGACGTTATTAATCAAAGGCTGCCTGCTCTAGTAAAGATCTAATGGTATTTTTAAGCTCTTCTTCCTAGAGCAGAGCTTTGTGAATGGTTAACCAAAGTTTTCCCTGGGCTCTCTAGTGTGTCACTAAGGACTGCTACTTTCCCTTCCAGGGATGGCTGCTTTTTGGGTGATCTGAAATGCAAAGGGCAAAATCAAACTAAAATACCTACTTCGTGTTTAAGTTAAATAACAGTGCTACTGCTATTCTGAATTCGGTAGCATTCCCTGAAGTAATTTCCTGGGAAAGGATTTGGCAGACTTTACTTTCCGACTCATACAAATATGAGCTGTTCTTGCTGCTTCGGAGTGACTGAATTGAGGAGTTTGCATGCTGTGGTGTGGTTTTGATTTCCTTTTTACTTTATCCCTGCATTTTTTTCCCCCCAAGAACTTTATAGAACATTATGAATTCATTTGAAAAAAACTGTGGGTTTGTTGGTTTTGTTTTTGTTTGTTTTGTTTGTTTTTTTTTTTTTCTGTTAGGCAATAGAAAGTTATACCTTCAGTGGGACTCTTTCTTGGCTAGTTGCATGGCAAATGTTAGCAAGTAACCCTCGATGTCACTATAATGTTTGGAAAAGCTTGTATTAGGATAAAGTAGTTTTCAGTAGACTTCACTGCAAAGCAAAGAGAAAAAATATTGGCGCATGACCAAACCGTTCCTGACGGCTTTGTTCTTGTAGCATTGTATCTGTTGGTCAGTTCTAAGTGCTACTCTAACGGCTCCCTCTAGCAATACATTATATGTTATTACAAACCAAAAAGCAGAGTTCATAATCATGCATTGAAGTTTCGCACAGCCCAGGTAATGAATTCAGCTACTTCATATGCTTGTTGAAACACCTGAGGTGGGAGGGCGTCGAGGGGAGGCTGGGGTGGCAGGTTTCGCCTGCAGAGGAGGGAGGGAAGCCTGTTTTGGGGAGAGCAGGGGCGGTGGTCTGAACTCAGGGGACAATGGGGAGCAGCAAGGTGCCAATGGTGGGTGCAGCAGGCTGTTTGGCATCTGTGTGACTTCCCTCAGCTGGCGTCTTGGAAAAGGAAACCTGCAAACGGGTGGAGGGGGGATCTCTTTGCGCTTTGTGCCCCATCTTTGGCAGTGGGGCCCTAGGAGGGAAAATAAATGGACTTGTAGTTGTGTTATGGTGTCTCCTCCTGCCCTCTGCTTGTTCTGGTAATCTGAAAACTGCCTCTTTGCAGCACAAGCACAGTCAGACGCTGCTCTGTGTTACACCGGGCACCTTGTGGTAGGAGACAAAAGATGGGCCTAGGAACACCCATAGAAAGACACTGAAAATAGCTGGAAGTGTCCCAGGACAAACAGATGAAGCAAACGTGCAGACACGGGGGAAATATTAAAAGAGGATTTACTGTATTTATCCAAGATATGAAAAGAGCCATTATTCCCAAACAAAGAGGTAACCTGAGGAAGCTGCAGCCGACAAGGAGGAGCAGATCGAACGGACTCTCCCTTTATTTATGTCACGTCAAAATGTGCCAGGGGCTTTTCAAGCAAATAAAAGGTAGGGCCCTGATATGAATAGCTAACAGTTTAAGGCTAGACCAAACAATGTGTGTTTGCAGGTAGCAGTCTGTAGGTTAGGGAAAGGGGAGAGGAGATTAGAGAGGAGATAATCTGCACTCCCCAGGGGGTAGGCACACAGACTAACTAGATCAGATAGTTCAGCTACAGCAATAAATCTGTCTGCCGATATCTGGGTTAAGGTGTGCATTTTTGGGACAAGTACTGCATTCACTGCTGGAGCAATCCGACCCTTGAGCACCCCTGCTTTACCGGGTGCTTGGGAGGTGAGGCACCTCTGTGTGCTTCTTCTCTGAGCTTCCTGATGAGAAAATACTGTAGACCGTGCCCCTGAAGGAGCCTGGAGAGGTGCAGAAAACTTTAAGGTTGCAGTCCCAAGGCTGACCTAGAAATGCTTCCCATCACCTTATTTTTGGAAGCACTAAGTCTGAATTAAACCCAATTCATATTAACTCGCATTTCGCCTTGTTTATCAAGGAATCCAAAGCAATGGTGCTAAAGCTGCAAAACATAATTTATTTACAAACATGTTAGCAACTCTTCAGCCAGGACATTTGCCTGGGTTTTACCCCTATTTCCATCTATTAGCTTTTCTCCCTGTGGTTTTTTTTATAATTTTTTTTTTTTATTGCAACGTTTGATATTGTAGCTGAGACCAATCTTCTTGTAGTTTTAGCTAGGGTCTCAAGTGATCCATGAAGATGGGTCATCCAGGAGGATCGCAGGTAGGACAATGTTGTCTGTGTTCAGCTGACCTGATGTAATGATATGAGTGCTAACCTGTAATGCACATTCAATATCCTGCAGCAGAGAGATTTTTATGCTGGTGCAGTTAAATCAATAAACTCGGTAATCACAGTCCTCACAGTTAGCACCACAGATCCAATGCCTAATCAGAACTACAAACTATTCAGAGGGGTTTTCTTTACAAATAGGGTTACGTGTAATCAATAGCTCAGTGTATGTGTGTGTGCACAAATACTCATTTAGTAATTCTGGCCAGTGAACACATTCATTAACCTGACTGCCTGATGTTAGCTCAGCCTCCCTCCTCTCTTCACAAACAGGAAAAAGGAATGCATTCATTGATTACAGTGCTTTAATTTATTTGTTTAGCTTTAATCTCTGTGCAAGATAAGACTGCTGAGAATTGTAAAATTGCATGCTTTGGAGAATTGAAAAGGCCATTTCCTCCCTATTTCCTACATTATATGATAATGCAAGATACATGGTAGCATTCTCCCTCTCTTCGCAAAGCATCAGTTAATGGATATCGCTTTTAGTGTCACTGTTTTGTGCTAGTATGTCCCATCATTTATGCACAGAGAAATTAAATAAATATTTAATACTAGTGGAACACAATTGGACTTTGAGTAAACAAATGGATTTGTTTAGAATGAATTACCTACTGGTCCATCTCTTTGGGAAATGCTGGCCCTGATTTAATAAAAACATATTGTCTCTGTTGGATATAGTCATTTTGATGTTGAAGGTTTATTTAATTACAATGTTTTTAATTCTTTTTCCTGTAAGTTATTGATGTATTCCCCCTGCCCCCTATCCCTTAGTCCAGTGTTGCCTCTCAATGACAGATTGCTCTCCGCTTGATGTACCTGTTGCTTACTTGTGAGAGTACAAAAATCTTTGCAGCAAAGCTGTCCTTCAGCTGGGGTGGGAAGTAGTCTTTGTTACCAAATGCTGCAGGAACTGTTGGTTAAGCAGCTGCTGGCTTTCACTTGAAGCAGGGTTTGCTTTTATTTCAAGGAGGGAGACAGCACTGTTAAGTGCTCCAAGCTGCAGGCAAGTAATCTAGTAATTTGCTGGACTTCTGTGCTGGCGTGTTGCATGGTGCCCTCTCCAGGGACGATGGCACTATCAGGTCAACCCATGGCTGATGTTACAGAAGATAAACTACAGGGAAGGAGACAAGGTGCAAGAGGGAAAGAGAAATGTCAGCAAAGAGAAAGAGGTGGGAATATGCTGGGGGAGAGAGGAACAAGCAGCAGTGAAGGCAGCAGGTAGGGAAGGAGGAGTAATCCTCCACAACCTTGATACTCTCACCAGCACTGATTGCCCCAGAGCACAGACCTTGGAACCCACATGGCTCCAGGCACCTGGAGATGAGCGTGTGGAGGCAGCATTGTGCTATGCCCTTTCTGGAGGGTGTAATTTGGCATGTATTTTGTTTTGCCAACAGATGGGCAGCATTTTGTTGTCAATGAAGAGATTCCCTCTTCCATCCTGACCACATTGTGTAATGGCTCCAAACTGTCTATAAGGGCACTGATGTTGAGCCTTGACTTATACCTGCTAAAACCTTTTCCTGACTTGGCCATGGACGGGCATCTCCCCTCACCTCCCCTGAAGCTGAGGGCTTCCTAAGGCAGGAAGAGGTCCTAGTCTGGGTCTGTGCAGGGCTTGGTAAATGGTGGGGTCACAACATTGTTCCTCAACCTGCTTTTCTGTCCAGTTTTTGTAGATGCTGCCCATCATAGCCTTGGGTTTTGCCATGAGGATCTGAAAGGCAGGTAATGGGCCAGAGAGGTGATTCTCCTTTCCCTCTGAGATCATTTATACCCAACCCAGCTCGGGCCAGTCATGAATGCAATGCTGTTGTGCTTCCTCTCTGGAAATGGTGGTAGGGCTGACTGTTTCCAATGCGGGGGAACAGTGCTGCACATCTTGCTGGTGGGACCTGGGAGCCTCTCACTGGTGGGAGAGGGGTGTCCATCTGGAGAGTTAATGGGAGGTCCTGCTTAGCTTTGCAACCCAGGGAAGAGACTGTGCTTAACTGGTGAGGAAAAAGGGTAAGGAAATTGAAATACTCACAGGACCTTTTGCCTTATTTCCCTGGGTGATGAACTGCACAGGGCTTCGACAAGTTGTGGGATATTGCTCCTGATTGACTCCAGTGGTTGGACAAGAGCACCTACATGCAGAGAGGTGCTAAACTACTGTGATCTGGGGCATTTATTTGTCAGAGGTCTGTATCCTGGATATTTCTCATCAACTCTAAAGTCATACCAACAGCCCTAAAGTTATTGTGGGTTTTTTTGTTTGTTTTTTAAGGGAGGAAAAAGAAAAGAAAGCAGAAATAATATTTCCCTGCCAGCACTTGCTGTGTTCAGCCTGGGTGCATGAGTTTGAATGTAGTGGTGCGTATGGTATGTGACATATTCTCATATCCTCAGAATGGCTTCTTGCACTGGGGAAATAGAGCATCCTCCTGAACACCAGGGGAAAGAGAGAGGGGGGGTGTTGCAAACACCATTTACATATCTGTGGGATGAGCTCATCCTCTTCTGCGCAAATGGGAATTGAGAGGATTCATTAGAAAATATAACTCGTTTAGTCTTCTCTGAAAAGTAGAGAAAGCACTGCTCTCTCCCGGTAATGGGCTTAGAGGAGGAGGAGGCTGCACTGCTAATATTCTGCAAGCATGTAAACATCATTCTGCTTTGTAAACGCTGCTTCTTCTTTTAAAGCAAAATCTGTGAAATCCCCATATTGCTGAGTTTCTAGCCTTCTGGCTCAGGTGTGTGACCTCTGGGCAGCAACTTCCACTGCCAGCTAAATGATAGATACCACCTGCATTTGGGAACCAGCACCACCCAACATCACCTAGGCACTTACCTAAGGAGAGAAAATATTTAGTCTATGAAGTAGCCCCTCTATTTCCCTCGAATGATAACAACTCTGTGTTGGACAGTTGTTCTTATTTGTCCATGCACCAAATTCTATTACAGCACTTCCAGACACATTTATTTTAAGTTAACTTAGACTCCTCTGGAGCTGCATCAGAATAAGACACATGTTCACAGCATCACCTTCTGCTCACTTTCCCTGTCCGGGAAAACCTTCCTGCTTCTCCTCAAGCAGACTTTGCTTGATGTTTTACTCCCATCTAGTGCTTTTTATTAAAACTGCTGGTGCTCTGCTTTTGGCACGGTACTAGGCTGGGCTGGGCAAACATCCCTGGTCTCTAACCCAGGGGTTTACCAAATTTCTTTCCATCTGGCTATGAAAACTCACACCTCTTTGTCCCTTCCTCCTTCTGGGAAGGGTAGAAGTGTAGGGAGGAGGAAGATCCCTGCAGACTTTTTCTCCTGTCTTTTATGGACAAGGTACTTCTTTCATGATGGTTTTCTTGTCAGAGGAAACTTGAGTTATGCTTGTTTGAAGTGGGCTTCTTAAATACATTCTTGTTGCTATTGATGGGAATGGAAAGACTGCTATATGAAATACAGCTTTTTTCCTGATGTTCAGTGGTGCCTGCTCAGTGTATATAAAAACTCGAGACAAAAAGTCATTTGTGAGGTAATCAAGTGAAACTTGCCCTGTTCCTGGCCTCATATCACTTGCAAAATCTCAGCCAGATTCTTTCAAGTGTTATTAAAATTGGTGAGCCTTCAAGGCCATGCAACCCAAAATGGGGGTCAAGGGTCTCAGTGTTTTCATAGCACTGCACCAGTGTTATCAGTATTTGGAATCCCAGATGAAATACAATGAGTTTCGGTCCACTGTCTTGGGGAAGCTCTGAGATGCTTCAGCCCTGGAAGATGGCAGGATACTCCTAAGATGGCTGGTGTAACATGAGGAAGTGTTCAGAGGCTGAGGTGAACCTGCAGACCCACTTGACCCTGACAGATGCCCCATGTGCCCACATGGCTCTGGGCAGTGGGGGAGCTCCAGGTTGAGCAGCGTTGGCTGTGAGCTCCACGAGTATCTCTCGCTGCTGAGTCCTGGGGAAGTTAGTCTGCCTGCACGTGTCTCTAGTGCAACACTTTCTATATATATAAAAAACCCCAAACTCCTCCAGGGAGTACCTGTTGGCCAAAGATAGTGTGCTGGGCTCAGATTTTTCCTGTGCAGTAGCACACTGTGCCAACAGCGGTAGCACTCTGATGCCTCCCTGGGGATGTGGAGAAGGGAGGTGAGTACCCTAAGGCAGCAAGGCACTAACACGGTCCTAGTTGTGCATCAGTGAAGATCAGCAGTTCCTTCCCTCCCCTCCTGCCCCAGACAGGTGAGGAAGAGACAGGCTTAGCATGGGGGCCTGACTCATCTGCCCTGCTTATCCTTCGGATGCGGGTCTCCTATCCCCACCAGTCACAGAGTAGGACCTTTACATCTAACTAGGCAACGACAAAAGCACCGATCAGTGACATGCGCCAAAGCTTCAACACTTCCCTCGGTTTGCAGAGCACATGCATTTTGCACAGGAGGTGCAGTCTTCTGTTTCAACCTATTGCCTTTCTTTAAGTACCTTTCACAGCCCTCCTCAGAAGTTGCTTCTGGAGGCTTCTGCACCTGCAGCAGCCATGCTGGCAATGGGTTTCCACAGCATGCATCTCTGCAGATGAGCTCTCTCCGAAAGAGTGGGTCCCCACCAGCTGCTGTGGATTTCAAAGCAAGGGCACCATTGCTCTGGGCATGGTAAATGGTGTCACTGAGGAAGACTGTGGTCTAGTGGGATAAGTTCCTATGAATTTACAACAAAAATCAGCCTCCTAAATTTGTCAGTGACTGAGGAACCATAGACCTTTCCAAAAGTTTGATCCTATGACATTCCTTTTCCTGTTTCATTGTTGCCAGGTTGTGGTTGTTTGGGTTGGGTTTTTTTGGAATTGACTTCATGCCTCTTTATTCCTTCTAATTGAATTTCTGACCCAGACGTCTCTTTAAACTAATTCATATGATGAATGTTTTAGGAGCATGATGAGGAAGTGTAGGGAACCTTATGCTTGTGATTGAATATTTACAAGTGTAAGACAAACTTCAAGCCATCTTTGAGTGTTTGACAGTCCATGCCTGATGAAGAAATAAGAGCTCAGGTAAGACGAGTGACTCTCATTAAAATTCAGCAGTGGTCATTAGTTTGCTTTTACCTCATGAGCTGTCTATGCGTGGCATATGACCCAGAATGGTACGATAGTGTAAATATGAAATTGTAGTGCATGGGTTTTGGAGGTGTTCAAAGCAGACAAATGGGCTATTTGGTCCTTATCATAACTGTAGTTTGCTCTCTTGATACAACTGTGAGCACATTAATTAAAAGGACATTAGAGAAGGTGATCATGAGGTGGGAAAACTGGCAATTAAGCCAGACTCCTCAGATGGAGGTGCTTTGTTTCAAAGCAAAGCAGCTTTCTGTGGGTTACTGCTGATCCGGTGGGGATCCCGCACAAATCCCGTCTCAGCTGTGCTGCCAAAACATTGACATCTCTCTGGCCTGGATCCCTCTCCACTCTGTCCTCTCCCACTATTTCTTTTCACCTCCAGCAGGACTCGATGAAGCAGGCTCAACATGGAATAGTGTGGTGTCTCCACATTTCTCTGACATATCTACCCATGGCCGCTGATAAATCTACTGCTCTCCCTTTGATGAGGCTTCAGTCATGCTGAACATAAATGGTTCCTCATTTTACACCCACCACTGAACTTCACTGAGATGTTTTGCTTTTCTTCCCAAGTTTCTGCAGCCTGTCTCTCTCTGACCCCTGTGCTGCTCACACCATCAATTGTTTCAGCTTGGATTGACTCAACTGCTGTGTTTCTTGTGTAGCTGGCCTTCGTTCAATGTTTTACCCACCTCTAGCACTATCAAAGATCCCTGCTGCTACAAAAAATTCAAGCTCACTTCCACCTCTGTGTGTTAGCACTCTTTAGCTTTTCTCCTCATCTGTCTTCTGCTACTGCTCCATGAATAAAGTCCATTTCCCTAAATGCTCCATATTTTCCTTCTCCACATCCTTCCTGGTTTCCCATTTCTTTTGCCTTCCAGCAGGGTGCACCCTGCTCTGTTTTTTCTCCCAGTGAAGTGGCTTGCTTTCTTTTGCTATTACCCTTCTTTCACTCTCTTCACGGTCAGTTTAACCACATCCATGAAACCTCAACTGTATTCCATCTAGGAACAGAGATTACACTGCTTAAAAGCTATAAAGCTCTGTGTTTGTTTAGTAGTAGCAAAGATAATTTTTGCAAGAAGATGATGAGACTGCAGAGTCAGAGTTCTTCCAACAGCAGAAAATGCACAAAGACAGGCAAAATGTTAAGCAATGTTTATAGGCAGATAAATATCAAATACAATGCACTGATTAATATTCCAGTGGGATGGACTTTGATAAACTGGCATGCCATTCTGCAGGTTTTATTTTTAACAGATGGGAAAGAAAAACAACATTTGGTCTAGAGCTTCTGTCTGTCTGAATGAGGTTTTGCTCATTTTGGGGGCTGTAGCTATTCCAAACATGGCAACCTGATTTAATTAGCTGACTAGGATCCTGCTTTTTTTTTTTTTTTTTGGTGCCTAAATGCACTCTAACAAAACTGACAGTACTCAGAGCTCCCAGACTGATCTGGCCAAGTTTCCATCTGAAATGTGCAAACAAAATAGCTGATGAAATAATAGACACGTTCATGTTGGAAACCTTTCTCTTTCCTTTTTCAGGGCAAATTGAATATCTATTGATTCATCGTTTCTACCAGATGGGTAGCACAGCAGTAATTCCTCTGCATTTTTGAAAGCAGTATCTTTCACAGAGTTTGCTTTGGTTGACCAGTTATTTTCCCTCTTATTTGAATCTGTCTCTAATATGTGCTTTTGGGGTATTGATTGCACCAACAGACAAGCTCTGATTATGGTTTTTGCATGGCTGCCAAAGTCCTGCAATGCACAGGGAAACTGTTTTAGTCTGTTCCTCTTGAAAGCCCGAGACTTCTTAAGGATGGGATAAAACCCATGAGGTCCATTAAGCAAAGAAGCAACTCCTGATGCCTAGGAGAGATGCAGAGGCATTCAGACTAGACAGCAATGCTGTGTCCTTTGTGCATATTTAAATGTGGGGCTCGTGCCAAGTGGGGCTCATAAAAGGCCTCATGCCAAGTCCATCCAAAATGTTTGAGGAACGCCTTGCTGAAAAATGTCTGTTGTCATAAATATGAGTTCCAATTACAGCACAAAACCAGCATTATGGGTTTTCATTTTCAAGGATGTTGTGCTGAGATAAGCTTATAGTTGGGAAGACAAGAGAATTAACCTGAGTTTATTAATTTTATATGACATTAATAATTGCAGTATCATCACCTCCCCAACTAAGCCATGTGGTTACCCACATACAGTGTTGAACTGAAGAAATGGTTCTGGGAACTTGGCTGGACAGTTCTCCAAAAACTGATGTGATACATGTCACTGACCAACTGTTCTTTCTGTTGGCTGGTTTCAAACTCATTTGAAAGGGACATACAAGTGTCCAAAAAACAAAGTCCCTGTTGATAGTCTAGAGGCAGCCAATGAGAAAAAGACAAGGTGTCAGGTCTTACTGAATCTCTTTGTCGGCAATGGGCAATGTCTCAGTGTGTGTGTTTGCTGGCCGACCTGCTTACAGGTGTTTTCAAATTGACTGCCACAGATGTTTCCCTTTCTTGGTGCTATCAAAGGCAAATGAGAGTAGGCAGTAGGAGTTATTGCACCTAGGAGGAGAAGAAAGTTTATGGGACATGTCACAAATCCATGGCAAAGAAAGTTCCATTAGTTCTGCTGCTCATAGAACAGTTTGGGTATTTAGTTGGTTTTTTTTCTTTTACAAAAATTCTGAATTGGTTGGTTTGTTTGTTTTCTGGTTAATTTATTCAGGGTTAAAAGTTGTTAGAAAAGTCAATCAAAGCAGGAGAATTTTTTTCATCAGTTTTTCCCTCTGCGTATTCCAGATAACACCCCTCTCCCATAAAGTGTTCACAATAGAGAAACCAAGCCAGCAGGTTGATGGCTGAAGAATAGGTCTTCTGCAGGGATTGGAGCCATGTATGTGAACAACAGTGAGAGTTACAACAGTGCTGAACCTGGGGAGAAGGTCACAGCAGTCCCAGGGCTGTGTGGTTGCTCATTTAGTAATTTAAGATACAGCTGTGCTACCCACCATTGCAGTTTTTGAATGCACTCAAAAATTATTGTTGCATATATTTCCATACTTTTACACATGTACATAAGTATATACTTTATTCCCTGAACATGGGAGCATTTATTGCCTGGACTCTTATGCTTGACAAAATGCATCTGAAATCCACTGCCAACATCTGTGTATGGATGATTTTCTTCTAACTATACACCATGTAATACACTCACTGTCAAGTGGCAGAGGTACCACCTTAACTTCTATTTAAAATCCGTTCTGTGCAAAGCAGCTTTGTGCAGGCTGAGGGGTCGTGCATGTGCCAATATGTTTCCCCTGGTTTTCTGTCTTTTTAGAAACCTGAGGATGTCCTCCTACCTGTGCACAAACAAGGATGGGAAGAATGCTTGGGGCTCAAATACTAACTCCCAGGAGTTAAGACAGAGCAATATAATATATCAGTAACTTGGTTCTGTGTATGCACAGTAATGTAGACTTTAATTAAAATATTGTGTTCTGTTATTTTTTCTGCAGATGGTTGCCTCAGTAGGTGCCCAAGAGAACAGCAGAAGAAACTAATGAAATGGAGCAGGAGTCTGTAGTGAAGCCGTTTGTTGTCTGGAGGACTTTGGCTTTGCTTGCTGGAATAGTCTGGAAATGCATAATGAATGAGGCAGGATACTGCAGAAAGTCATAAAACAGTCTCAGAAGGGAGGCTTGACGCCTTTGTGGAGAACTAGGTTCTGCATCTTGCTCAGCCACAAACTTGGTTTCTATCCCTCAAGCTGAAAAGTTGACCACAAAGTGCATGCTTCTCTCTTTCTGCATGTCCAAGGCAAGACAGACAGGACGTTTTTTTAGAGGAGCTAACTGCAGAGGCAGTTGGTGGGAGCTTTAGATGATGAGCTATAAGAAAGCTCAGTACTCCTGAAAATGAGAGTCTCAGCCTTGTTATTCCAAATTTTCAGATGCTTTTTATAGTCCTATACTTAAGTTTCTCCATCTCTTGGTCCTCTGTTGGTAAAATGAGAAAAGTTTTTCCCAGGTATTCTAACCGAACTGTAAGGAATCCTTGGTGTTTGTGGAGTATAAGATGCTGCAGTAAGAACAGCTGGGAGGAAAACACCAGTTTTGTCTGAGCACAATTTGGGTGATGTGAAGTAAATAAGGATAAAGGGATGCATATTATAATAGCAGGGTAAAAATAAATAGAAATATTTAGCCACTCACTGAGGAAGATAGGGATTTTGTATAAAAATACAGTCTACGATCATGTAAATAAAGGCTGTATTTTAACTTGAAGCTGAAGTAAGGAAGCTGTGTGGGTGGTTTTAGCTCTGATATTTCTTAGTCACTGGGTTTCTGCTTTAATAGGTAGCTTTTCAGATGGAGTTGTGTATGTAATGGCATGGTAATAACTTCCATAACATGAGCTTAAGATCTCATTAAAAACATACATCTTACTTTAAAACAGTCGTGGCTGACTAAACAGAATCATGCCTTTCTCTTCTTAACACTCATCTCCTCTCTACCCCCATTTTTCTTGTTGTCACCTCTGTGCTCTCTAGGACAACACACATGGGCCAGTGTCATGGGTTTGCCGCAGGTTTATCGAACACCTGTGACCTGGCTTTTGAGGGACCCCTCCCTGCCCTTGGACCTGCACAGCTCCTCAAGCAGGCTGCAATGTAAATGACAGCTGGCAGCATCATAGCTGATGCATTGGTTGCCATCCCTGCTCTCTTCCCAGCTTTTGAAGCCTCCGTGATACCCAGGGATTTCACTGAAGCATGTTTGTTGAGCATTAAACCTAGCAAGTCAGCACCGAGCGATGGCGTTGGGGCTTTTTCGTTGTTTTTTTCCTTTGCCTCAAACACTCCTGGATTCTTCCATTTAATCCCACTTGAATTAGGGTTTTTGTTTATTTTGTGTAGTTTTTTCTGTATGCATTGCCTTTGACCAGCTGTGGGGATTTTTTACAGTGATATGTGATTTCTCTTTCTTTCTCTTTCAGGGAAAAAGGTATGATGAGAAAGCAGTGCTGACCACCACACTACTGTACTTTTCAAGGCCGTGGAGTTGTGTGCATCTGTAGGAGGGAGTGATGCTGAATACAGGAACCCTGAAACCAGGATATATTTTACAGCATGGCAGTTATAATGCAGGATCGTAAGAAATGTTTGTGTTTTAAAATGTTGTATCTTATGTTTAAAGGATAGTGTTTCTGGCAGTGGAAAAAATATATAAGGGCATTAAATGGCTTTCTTTGCAGGCAATTAAACAATGAAGTCAGTCTGAGGCATTTAAATAATTGTAACAGATGTTTATTGTCTAGTGCAGTTTACTGCATCCTATTATTCCCTTTACATACAGGAGAGAAGAACACATGGCAAACTATACCGTAAAAAAAATTCTTTACTGCCTTGTGAGCAATGTGGCTGCTTCTCTGACTTCTTAATTGAATCACCTTGGGAACGAGTCAGTAATAAATAGTATTTGGAGAGCAGACAAGTGACTAGCTGCCTGAAGGAGCAGCAGCAACTGGTGTGCAAAGACGTGGGGCTGGCGGTAAATACCTTTGAGCAAACAAACTGCAGTGGGATTGCTCTAAGAGTGATGCTTGGCTCACTCTCATTACAGATTTCGGTGCCTCCTGAGATGCGTGTTTCTGGAAACTGTCCTTTCCTGGCATTTGTGTGCTCCACGGAGAGAGGATGGATAACCTGGGTCCTTGGGTAGGCTTTGGACAGGACATTTGTAATCCGAGTTTACCACAGATTTGTTGTCTGACCATACTTCTCGCCCCTCATCTCAGTGAGATAAGGTAAACAATTCTTTCCAATCTGCTCAAGATGTTGCATACAATGTAAGGGTCGATGTCCTGGGTCAGGCCAAAGGTGCAAGGAGCCCCATCTCCTGCCATGACCTCTGACAATGGCCTCAGGTGGATCACTAGGCAATGGTGAAGGACAAGTATATGTGGTATTTTCTACCCAAAACTCTCCAACCTTTTTTGTTGTAGGGCCAGATATGTTTGCTGTGTCTTTCATAATGTATGTATTAGACCATGTATTTAATTCTGTGTATTTAATAATGATTTTTCATCCATTCTCCCCTTGAATTCATGTAGACATTTAGTGTTCAGAGCAGCCTGTGTAAGACTCTAGGATAGTAAATGTCCTAGAGAAACTCATGAGCAATTCATCACCTAGCTGTTTTTTTCTTTTTTTAAAAAAAGTTCACTTTCTCTGAACAAACAAAAAAGCCCCAACAACTCCCCTCTCAATTCCAAATCTCCAGACAAAGCCCTGTAGATTTTTAAACTCTTGCCTGATATCACAACAGTTGTCTTATCCTTGGCTTTGGCTAAAATTTGAGTTTTTTTCAGTATTTCTTTTCAACTTTTTGGCTCAGTTCAGCCAAAGCTGCCTTGTGAATTTGGGTCAGACTTGGCAAAATTTGAGAATTTTTCAATGTTTGAAGACATTAATTTTTTTCCAGAAAAGTTTCAATGTTTTTAACTTACATAGCATTTGGACACCAAGTTTTGATTATGTAAATCATGAAAGAAACAAAACATGGTTTGCCTGGCGCTAGTTACGTGGTGCCAAGGCATGCCCACAGGTACGCTTCTACTGTAATCGCTGCAGCTGTTACTCTGAATGCAAGACTTCTTTTTGCTTGTTTCTCTTTCACTCTTCACACTATAGCTTTCTAAAGCTCAAGCTGCCAGTGAAGTGCTGTGCAGGATGTTTTTGGTGTTTGGGCTTGGCAGGGCTGTCTTTCTCAGCTACCTTCCAATCCTGTGAGGACCATCTAGGATGTGATTCTCTCTCCCTCTTGTTACACTCAAACCATTTTTGTGGATGAAAATCAATCACACTTCATAGATAAAGGCAACTGAAAACTGAACAGTCTAATGCAAGAATTATTATTAGTGCTGATCTGTTTACAGAAAAAGAAGGAATACTTCTATACAGACAAAGCATTAATAATAACAATAATATGGTTAAAGTTTTTATTTATATACCTTCTTAATTTCTACACCTTTTTCTTGGTGTTATGCTTAGTTTTCGACTGCCCTCTGAGCCCACTGTTGATAGCTCCAGTCTGGTCATGGTGGAGGGGTGTCAGGGACACTCATTGGCATCTGGAGCCCTTCACTGGGAGGAACATGGTGTTGATGGTTTCTTCTTCCTCACTCCTCTTTCCTTCCTTCTTTCTCTCCCCAAAACCTGATTTGCCATTTGACTCTAATACCCTTTTGGACCTTGCTCTTTTCTCAGTCTGCAGCTCCACCTTACATTGACATTTACTATTTATGCTGCCTTTTATGTATGTTAGATACTGTGCCTTTGTTCTCTTCCTTAACCCTAGAATCAGTTTTGTCCAGCTCCAGATCTCCACTTCTTTAACCCACCATTGGTGAGTTGTTTTATAGCTGTGGGGTCTCCAGGGCCAGCCTGTGCCCCTCACGTTAACACCCCATGTCTGCGCTCCTCTGCATCACCTCCTGTGTCTCCATCTCTCAAGGCCTCTGTCTTCTCTAGTGCATCATTATGTTTGAGTTGTAAATATCCCATTCTTTATGGAAAAACTGCTTGCTACTGTGATCTACATAAAATTAGTCTCGTATTGTGCAAAGATAAACAAAAGTAAAACAAATTAGCCATAGCCACCTGGTCATCAGAAAAAAATGCCATTACAGCTGAACCAAGCTTTGATGTTTCTGAATCTCTCCAGTCTGGTGGTAACCTGCCCTTTCCCGGTGCATCATTTCACCCTCAGGTAAGTTGCTATTACATGCATGACCTTCACAGGGGTCTGCAGTAAAACCACAGCTGAGTGGAAGGTTGGTAGGTCAAGGAGGAGAGGGAGCAGAGCAGAATCAGTCAACCCCAGCTGTGAGATGCGGATCAGTGCCTTTGCTCCTCAGTGTAATCAGGAGCTTTTATGAAAAGTCCTGTCAGTTTGTCAGAAATCCTCTAGCAGGTTTTGATCTACTGCTTGTCCTGGCAGTGTAAGAGTGTAGCAGATGATAGCTGAACTGAGAGTGTTTAAAATTTCTCTTCTCTCTCCTGATTATTCAAATAAACCTTCACTGGAAAGGCTGCATTGTTTCCCAGACATTTTAGGAAAGCCCATATACTTTTCTTAAAGCTAAAGAAATCCCAGTGTAATTTCACAGCTCTGGTTTGGGGTCATTCCTGAGTGTGCCGCTGGGCTTCCTTCAGGAACAGAAACCACCTCACACAAATTGGGATGACAGAAGCTGGCCTGAGTGAACAAGGACATGACTGAATAATTTAGAGAAGAGAGTTGTATTTAAGGACAAGGACAAGCTGAAAGGCCTCCCGTCAGAGGTTGCCTACACCTGCCTGCGCCAGGTCTGAAGGGGACTCTGTGCTGGAGAGTCTTGCCCATAGCTTTTTCAGATATACCTCACCTGCCTCCATACCCCTGAATCATCCCCACAGGCACCACAGAGAGAGTGGAGTGATGTATGCAGGTATTGTCTCTGCTGAAATCAGGGCAAACATTTTTGCAGTGATGGGACCTGGAGTCTTGCTCAGAGCAACAGGGCCCTGGTCTCACCTTGGCTGACCAAGCTCAGTGGTGGGATTCTGGAGACCAGAGGGTGTCATCTTGGCCTTTAGCTTTCTCATCCCCACCTTTCCCGTAACTTGCTAAAACCAGCTTTCTGTCATTTCTCTCCTAAGTGAGACTCTTAGCAACAACCTTTTCGTATGTTAGAAAGCAGTAATCAAATCAGTCTGCCTTCTCGATGATGCAGAACAAATCCATGGCTGTGTTCCCAGCTGTAAACAAAGGTAAACAGATGTGGAACTGTGGTCATCTCCTTCCCAGCAGGAGGGTTTATCAGAAAAACTCCATAAATAATGAAAATGTAAATGGGGCATAAAATTCATTTTTAGATGAAACTGGAAGTGTTTTGCCTACCACTTTTCCAGGTTAGGTGAAGAGTAATCCCTGTCTCACTCTCACCTTATAAAATCAGAGTGATTTTCTTCTCGGTGAATTTTTTAAAACTTTGAACTCTCCACAAATCCCTTCTCACATTTGATTGTTTTCTTTTTGCTGTGTTTGGTGGCTACTTAATGAGGAAGTTTTTCTTTTGTAGCCATTCTTCCCCCCCCCTTTTTTTTTTTTCTTTTTTTCCCTATTTCCCCATTCTGCCAGATCTCTCAACTGCACACTATCACCTTTCCCAGATTCTATCCCAACTTTCTGAGCATCAACTCATGTGCTTGGCTATGAGTTTTCACAAGCTGCATCAGAGTAAGAGTCAAGAGGAAGTTGAAACCAATATAAATTTGAGGCAAATGCAGCTGCATTCTCAGTTCATGTCTCAGCACTGGGCATAGAAAATGGTATGCATTATTATTCTCTATGTACATTGTCATTATAATTGCCACTTGCAGATCATTTTAGATACTGAGTCTGTTAGGAAAAAAAGCAAAGCAGAGCAAACCACCCTCCTGCTGTACCTCCAGTCCTGACACAAAATCAATTGTGGTGGATTTCTTATTATAATAACATCTGCTTTGAAATCAAGGTGCAGCTGGGCAGGAGTTGCTCTTGGTTGCAGCTGGCTGAGAGGAGACAGATGCTCCAGAGTCCCTCTGTAAACTGTGGGTCCTCTCTGGAGATTAAGTGGCCTGAGAGCTGGGTTTCCCCTGTCTGCACAAATGCTCTGCATCTTATTTGGGGTGGGGAGGCTGACTGAGCACCTATTCCTGTGCTTTATCTGAAAATCATGTCAAATTGGGGGTGCGCCTGCACATATCAACAGAGTAGTGGATTTTTTTCAAAAATGGGATTAGGGAGCTCCTGGTGACTGAAGGCAGATGCCAGACTGGCCTTCAGGAGGAAACTCTGCTGGAGGCCGAGGGCTGGACAAGCGGCTAATGTATTTTAAGAAGCAAGGCATTTAAGCTTCATTCAGTGATGCCATAGCACAGGGTCCTAGCTTTTTGGGAAAACAGAAAGTACAAATGCACAGCAAGGTTTGGTAAAAGGGTCTAGAATCAAGGCTGCTCTTGAATTTGTTGAAGCTTGTTGGGTTTTGTCATTTATTGGAGGATGATGAAATAGCAACCAGAAGATTGCCTCATCATATGGTTCCTTTTTAAAATAAGCCTTACAGTGAGGTTTCCTCTTTGATACGAACAGTGTGGGCTTCCACTTATGCAGGAGAGTCAGCAGTGGGGAGAGCTGCTTGCCAGTGTCACTCCTGTGGGGTGTAGGAAGCCTGATATGGGACTGTGAGGCTGCACTTAGCTGCGGGCCCAGCAGCCGGCAAGAGAATTCATGGGAGACGATTTCCAACCTCCCAGTGGCACGTTCTTCTTGTCAGAGGTCACAAATCTGCATTTGCACAGCGCTCTGCCTTGTCCACGTTGGTCTGCCCTGAGAGCATTCCCTGTCGTCCCAGCAGTTAGAGCATGTCATAATCCGCAACATGAAGAGCATTAGTGCTAGTTCCTATTAGAGCATTATGGATTATAGCAATCCTATCCCTTGGGATATAGTTCAGAATTTCTTCTGTTTCAAATTGGAGAGAAAAGTAGAAAGCTATTTCTGTGGAATGTAAATGAAAGAAAAAACAGTTTGGAAATTCTCATGAATTCTGATCATCTCACGTTGCTTCATTAGTATTTTTTTCCCTTTTTTTGGTAATGCCAGAATATTAAATTGCATAATATTTTATAAAATAGATATATATACAGTTTAAAATATGACAGCAGACAGAATGTAGTCCAATGATCTGATGAAGCCAAAATGATATATTTAAATAGGATCTAAATAAACTAAGGTAGTTGGAACTGCACGCTACCACAATCAGGTTTCCTCTCTCTCAATCTTATTTGAAGTTAACGTGTTCTTGTGAAAATATCTTCAGTTTCATCAAAAAACATTTTTCTATCTCTTTTGTTGAGAAATCTTGTCTGGTTTGCTTAAGCATCCATAATACACTGTATTTCATGCAGCATCTTAACAAAAGCTGGTGAGGATGATGCCTCTGCAGGAGACATTCCCTCTCCTAAGTGAATAGTGAAGCTTTTAGTTTGTAGTGGGGTAGGGAGAAAGTAAAAAACAGCTTGATCCAATCCAGAATGACAATGTTTATTATACTCCTGTTGAACTGAAAACCGTTTATTGTAGATTGGAAGAAAAGGATTGCTCTACTCAAATAATTTAATTTTATTTCTATTCTGAGCATCCCTTGGCAAAATCAGGGCAAATGCAGCAAAGGCTGGGTTTAGGCACATCTCACGGGTTATTGTGGATTATGGTTGCCTCTTAACCCATATAACTGAATGTGAAGTCACCTGCTATGGTGGTTGGAGCACTTGGAGAACCTAGTTTAACCGCATGTTCCGTGGGAGGTCATTGGCACCCTCGTGTCCCTGGAAACTCCCCTAGCAAGCACCATGAATCAGGCAGTATCCTGGGATGGAGAAATGCTATCTCTTCCGTTAATGGTTTCCAGAATCTATAAAGCAGTTTAATGTTTATTGGAACAAAGTCTGGAACATAAGGGTTTCTCCTCTGAGCTGAGTGCCCTCACCAGATGACAACTGATCTGGCTCATTGAATGTTTTAGTCTTTGTGGAAATTATATCAATTCCAGCAGGAGGAGAAAATGAGGAAAATTTACCCCTGAGTGCCCAGAACAGTGCTGGTAATGTTGCTCTCCTGAAAAGCTGTGAATCTGGGCTCCAGGTCCCCTCCTCTAGACTGGCAGACCTGAAGCCAGGTTTGGGGTCATCCAGACATCTTCAGTTTCACTTCATAGTGCTCCTAGGGGCCAGTATGGGAGGGGAGCAAAGGGGTCTCCGATGTTTTTAAGGGAGAAGCATGAGATTGAAAATATTGTAATATTAACAAATATTTGATCTACATGCAGCCTACAGTGGTTTTCTCCTGCCCTTGAAGACAGAGACACAGTGTAACTGTCATCGCAGACTACCGGTCTGAACCTCTTTCTCTCTACATTTTTGCATTGGCTAATGCAAATCTCTGCAGCCACTTTAAGTGACATGATGAAGTGAATGATAGAGTAAGATTTGATGCCAGTGAGAAAAACAGGGAGATGCTGATTTAAGGTCCTAGCCCCTCTCATTTCAGGTCACAGGAGAGGAGGGCTGCAGCTTGGGGATGGAGAGCCACGGTGCTGGTGCCAGAGGAGAGCTGCTAACTGGAATAAGATTGATGGCTAATAACTGGCATAAGGGCTAGAAGTTATCAGTCAGTGCTCAGTACACACCAATAAAATTCCAGGGAGGTGACCTGCCTTGTCGTGTGCCATTTCTTTAGTTTGTATCTTGTGAGATCTGGGGGGAGAGGGACGAATGATTTGTTTGCATTAATAAAAGCTTATTATAGCTCTGTGGATTTGCTTTGCAAATTTAACTGTGTTCCTTACTCCAGAGTTTATACCTCTAAGTCTTTCATAGAAAATCCATTGAATAAACTCAGTTAATTATTTGAAGAGGAACAGTGGTGAGATGGGAATCATCTAACCCTGTTCTTAGAGTGAATTTACGCCTGCATGAGGTGAATTTGAAACATTATGCTGACTTATTTGCTTCAGTGCCTGGCTAAAAAGCTGAATTTGTTTGCTTTCTTACTTCTGTCATGATTTGTGGTTTGTGCCAGAAACACACAAAATGATGCTGTTTCCTGGAGCTGACCACTTCTGTATCTGACCAGTAAACCAGGTTATTAATTTCTTTCCAGCCCATAGAAATGCCTTTTCTTGTCTGCATCCTTGTTATTAGTACCTGAGAGAAACATCTACTTGCTCAGTTTCCCTCCTGGACTCGGACCTCCTTCTCATTCTGATCCAGGCTAAGAGCAACCTGAGGAAGAAGAACCTCTCCAATGCCTTTGTGTGCCCAGCCCCTGGATGTTGTTTGCCTGTGGCTTCTGGTGGTGGAGGGAGATCAAGGGGGTGATTTGGGCCTTGGCTTTCCCCCATGACAGTCCTGGCTGTGCATCCCCTGGGATGTGGAGGCAGATGGATGAGGAGTGTGGTGAGGCAGAGCTCATCCAGTCTCCAGCCCTCATCCCCTGCCCTCTCACCTGCTGCTCTGCTCTATGGGCTCTCCTGCCAGCTGAAAGGGCTGATCATCCTCGCTCCTCCTTGCTAGCCAGCAGGGCTGGAGGTATGTAAGTTTTGGCTGAGCACCATGACAAACCATTGCAGGGGCCAAGCAGGGAGGAGGGGACCTAACAGATATACTCTCACAGGATTGAATTGTGCCATCCTCAAGGAACTGGAAGAGCAGAGACCTGGTACTGACTGAGCTTAAGGCAGTGTTTTTACAGCCCTCATCGGACTGCTGCCCCAGGTTACCTCCTACTTGAATTATGCCAAGGTAAGGGTCTGTATGTACTGTTTAGAGACCTTTACTGAATACTAAGGTCCTCAGCAACAGTGAGCTAGTGAGATTCCTGGGTCTGACTGCAGAGCGGTCGTGCTGTAATGACTTGGCTTCCCTGCTTGTAAAGGCCTTTCCTCGCCCTTAAGTAGAGAGGAAGGGATTTGTGTCCAGTTGAGTGAAAGACACATTAGCTTGGGTCCATCTTTGTAACAAGCTGCTCTCAAATTTGAGTCACGTTCAGATCCAGAGACTAAATTTGTAGCTGGAGCCCACCTGTAGCATTGATGGAAGTGTTTCATTTAAAGCAGTATGGAGCTGGCTGGCAATGCTCGTGAGAAACCTCTCGTGCTGTTAGCAGGCACTGGCCCTGCTGGGAAGGGGGTAAATGAATTCTGCTGGCGCTGGCAGGCAAGGAGCTCATTTCTTTCCTGGAGTAGGGAAGTAATAACGAATGTGAGGAGGCAGCCAGACACACAGAGAGAAAAGTCTTGTATGTGGACTCAGCTGCTCTTGACTTAGCGGTGTGGATGCAGGGATGGGAGGATGAGGGCAGGTGTTGAATGGGGCTGGGCACACACAGGTAAGTAAACCCCCACCACCCACATCCAGTGTTTGGGCTATGTGTCCAGAGCTGATGCTGAAAATATAGCTCAAGTCTAGTGTGTGCTCAGTTAGCAGAAATAGTTGCCTAGTTGTGTGTGAGCTCTCTGTGACCCCTGGGCTGGGCTTGTACCCGCTCATCTGATTACTTGGTCCTGATACTGATGTGAGCTGTGACATCTTTAATAGAAAGACGTTGTATTGAGGGATTCAGCCCCCTCAGTCAGAAGACAGACACTGGAGAATGACTCCCCTGCAATCCAGAAAGAGACAGTCAGTGACCTGCTGCATGACATAGACATACACAAGTCTATGGGACCGGAGAGAATACACCCAAGGGTGCTGAAGGAGCTGGCTGGGGTGCTCACCAGGCCGCTTTCCATTATTTTTCAGCAGTCCTGGCTGACCGGGGAGGTCCCGACAGATTGAAAACTTGCCAATGTGATGCCCATACATAAGAAGGGTTGGAAGGATGATCTGGGAAATTACAGGCCTGTCAGCTTGACTTCGGTGCCCGGGAAGCTGATGGAGCAGCTCATCCTGAGTGCCATCATACAACATGTGCGGGACAACCAGATGCTCAGGCCCAGTCAGCATGGGTTTATGAAAGGCAGGTCCTGCCTGACAAACCTGATCTCCTTCTACGGCAGGGCGACCTGCTTATTGGATGAGGGAAAGGCTGTGGATGTAATTTACCTTGAATTTAGCAAGGCTTTTTACGCTGTTTCCTACAGCATTCTCCTGGCAAAAATGCCTGCTCGAGGCTTGGACAATAGCACACTTCACAAGGTAAAAAACTGTCTGGACGACCGGGCCCAGAGAGTTGTGGTGAACGGAGTTAAATCCGGTTGGCGGCCAGTCACGAGTGGTGTCCCCCAGGGCTCAGTTTTGGGGCCACTCCTGTTTAACATCTTTATTGATGATCTAGACGAGGGGATCGAGGGCACCCTCAGTCAGTTTGCAGATGACACCAAGTTGGGTGGGAGTGTTGATCTGCTCGAGGGCAGGGAGGCTCTGCAGAGAGACCTGGACAGGCTGGAGCCATGGGCTGAGGCCAACTGGAGGAGTTTCCATAAGGCCAAATGCCGGGGGCTGCCCTTGGGCCACAACAACCCCCAGCAGCGCTACAGGCTTGGGGAGGAGTGGCTGGAGAGCTGCCAGTCAGAGAGGGACCTGGGGGCGTTGATTGACAGCTGGCTGAACAGGAGCCAGCAGTGTGCCCAGGGGGCCAAGAAGGCCAATGGCATCCTGGCTTGTGTCAGCAATAGCGTGGCCAGCAGGGACAGGGAAGGGATCTGACCCCTGTACTCGGCACTGGTGAGGCCGCCCCTCGATTCCTGTGTTCAGTTTTGGGCCCCTCACTACACAAAGGACATTGAATGACTCGAGCGTGTCCAGAGAAGGGCAACGGAGCTGGTGCAGGGTCTGGAGCACAGGTCGTACGGGGAGCGGCTGAGGGAACTGGGGGTGTTTAGTCTGGAGAAGAGGAGGCTGAGGGGAGACCTCATCGCCCTCTACAGCTCCCTGAAAGGAGGTTGCAGAGAGCTGGGGATGAGTCTCTTTAACCAAGTAACAAGTGATAGGACAAGAGGGAATGGCCTCAAGTTGCACCAGTGAAGGTTTAGACTGGATATTAGGAAGCATTTCTTTACAGAAGGGGTTGTGAGGTGTTGGAGTTGGCCGCCCAGGGAGGTGGTGGAGTCCTCATCCCTGAAGGTGCTTAAGAGTTGCGCTGACACAGTGCTGAGGGATATGGTGTAGTTGGGAACTGTCAGTGTTAGGTTAATGGTTGGACTGGATGATCTTCAAGGTCTTTTCCAACCTAGACAATTTTGTGATTCTGTGATGCCATGAGTGGCAGTAGCAAAAGCTCCATTCTTGTCTTCTCCTGGTGTGGCCCTTGGCTTGAGTTTGAACCAAAAGTATTGCGCAGATCTGGACTTCTGTCACTCTAAAAGATTTTATATCTTTTATGTGATTTATATAAATTGGGAGGTACAGCTCCCTAGTGTTCTTTCTTTTCTGTCTTAACAGCTTTTAGAGCTGCCTTACAGCCAAAAGGAAGGATGGGTGTTAATTTAGTGGAAAAAGAGGTCAACAGAGTGATGGTGGCAAAATTTACTCAGATGGTTGGGTCTGTCACACACCTTGTTCATAACCTCGTTGAGTTTGATTCCTTGAACATATTTAAGGAAGGAGGGACTGTGCTTCCAAAATGACTCAAGAGGCTCCCCATAGTCTAATGCTGGACTTTGTCTCTCTCGTTAGCAAAGAGGTTACCCTTGCTATGCAGTCAAAAATTGATCCAGAGGGAAGCATTTACCCCTCTTTGACTGTTCAGGATGTGGTCCCTAGATGATATGATTGATACACAGTGTGCTGTATATTTTATTAGGTGAAAAAGTACCCACTGAGGCATAGTATCGTTTCCAAGGGTGACCTTGTGACAGCGGGTGGCAGCAGTGCACATAAAAATGATAAAAGCCTGGCTAAAATCCCCAGCTGCATAGATAGAAGAGATGGCTCAGAAACTGTTGATAGATGGGTTAGATTAACAGATACGCGTAGACTCAGAGATGTTGACTTCCTTTAAAAAAGGCAAATCAGGGAAATAAATGAATTCAGATGAGTGCACAGAAAATCAAGAGAAAGGCGAATGCAATGAGAGAGAGGAGAAAGGTTTGGGCTTTTTTAAAAGAAAGCACTCTTCATAAGGAAATAAGGCCAGACTGAGGCGTTGATGTGTTGGTTTGCATTGTAGAGGGAAACAGGAGCGTAAACCGCACTAAATTACACATGGGTTTCTCTCTCACTGTTAAGTTCTCTCTCTCTGTCTTTACTTCACTTGGTTATTTGTGGTGCGTGTTTGTAGTGAGTTTTCTGGCAGTGTAGTTAAATTATCGCATTGATTTTTCTTTCTCACTTTTTTGGGGGGGGGGGGGCAGGGGGCAATGGGCAAGGTTTCTGTGTGTTATATATAAAGCAGAGTGGCTGATAACAACCTGCTGGGTTTAGTGTACTACAGGAGAGGCACCCAAACCAGAATTTAGAAACCAAATCCCTTCAACTGCAGGGAAGCTGGGGGTCTGAATCTGAATTTGCCATTCAGGATCATTTCTAGTACCTAATACGGGAATAAAGAGTTGAATACTGGCTCACCAGGACTGTATATATCATAGTTCAGGACAAAGAATATAATGAATTGATAAAATCAGTGATTGATGTGATCATGGTCAGTGTAACAGATCTAATTGTTTCTTGAGCTGTCATTGCTGTGGGAGTAGAGAAGTAATGCTTTCTGTTCAGCACCATTTGGATTTTCATGTCCTACTCAGGCAAGACAGAGATATTAAAGGTGAACAGCTGAGAAAAGGGCTTGAAGCAGTCAAGGGAAGAGAGAGGAGATTAATATTTCTGCCCAGAAGGTGGAGATGGAAAGCGAGAGTTGTGCCCATGACAAACATTACCTTGAGTCACTCACCACTGACAAATAGGTTTGCTGACCACAGTGTGTCATTTCTCACCAGGGAAGTGTGGCTCAGACGGGAAACTAGTGACCAAGAATTGTTTCCTGAATACCCCTGAGTTACCTTTCAAGGCAGTGGGATCTTCTAGCAGATTGGGAAATACACATACTTAACCTTCAGTTCCCCAGCCTGTAAAATGTCCCTTAGAGGGTGCAGAAAGTAGTGGAAGGGATGTGATTGTCACTGGAAGTGGTTATTTATTATTAGCATTTGTCAACCTTCTGCATCTAATCATTCTTCCCGAGTTTGTTGATGGCAATAATGTGATTCCTACACCATCTCAGCTGCCTTTTCATACCCTAGTGTGCTCTGAGGAGCAAAAGTGCTGCCCATGGCAAAAGTGTTAATCCAAAAATTACCATCAGTGCATTTTCAGTTATGCCGTGCTGTTCATTAGATTTCCCTGTGGCTGTGCCATGTTGGGTCATGGCAGTTTTGGTGGCATCAGCTTGCATTGCACTCCTGCACCTTCTTGTGTTTTCATTTCTCCACTCTGGGGTGTTGGATAAACCATACATATCATCTTCTAACTTCAGGTTATACGTGCCAATGCTTAAGATCAATCTTAACAGTATCCTCTGCTACCATGAAGTGAGCTGAGGCCCCTCTGGGGATTAGCCTGCTTTGTCTGCTTTTGTGGGCAGTAAAATGATGGTGCAAAGGGGTAGAAGGTGAAAGGTAGAAGGATGGCAACAACAACAGGAGGGCTTGCTGATGGGGTAGTTCATGCCTCTAGCCCTGCCGGTCAGGAGGTTGTTCCAGCTGCCCTGCACAAAGCAGCATATGTGGGACCTAGAGCTGAGGCCAGCTCTGTTTCTGACAGTTTGGAAGAGCTGCTGGCTCCAAGGCAGGTGTGTTGTGGAGTCAAGTTGGGATTTCAGGGGGTAGGGAAGTGAAAGGTCTGGGTATGGCATGGTAGTCAAGTCCAGCTCTCAGGTTAGCTAGAGTAATGATATGATCCTTATGAATATTTACTTCCGACTATTTATAGGGCCATGTGTTAGGTGTTCTTTATGGTTATTTTAGTAGAATTAATGCTTAGAGGTTATTCTTAATGAAAAATATTACCCATGAGTGAGTCAAATCAAATAAATAAATTTGCTGTTCACCATGAAATAGCAAAGGTATACTTAATTTTCCTGCTAGGGTGACATCATTTCTGTGAGGATGCTAACAAAACATCTTGAGTGTATACAGTACTTTGAAATAAAAAATAACTGGAATATAAGGCATTTTGAGTGCAATGCAAAGATGACTGTGAATGCTGAAAAGAAACATGTACATTTTGATTTCGATTTTTACTTCAGTGTTGGAATTGTCTGATTATATACAGCCACCTCAGCCAAAACTGCTGCATAGTAATTAATATTTCTGTGTACATATGTCAAGGAGGTTGAGCACAATAGGAATTAGGATACTGAAATTAAAGCCATCCCTTAAGAAAACACAAGTTCACTACTAGGTACAATTTGTACTATTGCAGGAAAAAAAAAAAAAAAAAGTTAGTTAAATGAATATTCATTATGGAAAAGGAAAGGTGTTTTACCACACATTTAGAAGTCACAGTGATACC
Organism: Athene cunicularia; assembly: GCF_003259725.1. Taxonomy (NCBI): domain Eukaryota; kingdom Metazoa; phylum Chordata; class Aves; order Strigiformes; family Strigidae; genus Athene; species Athene cunicularia. The sequence goes on along the minus strand of NW_020799095.1, from coordinate 82,574,241 downwards.
AGAATTCTGTTTTGAAAGTAGGTAATGAAAATGCTAGAGAGTCATTGCTATCGTTGAATATCTTAAAGTTTACATGACCAAATAACTCTTACACAGGAACTCATAAAATATTTAGCCAAGAAGAGCATACATTGGTTGTGAGCAAAATGTGAAGAACACATCAGAGAAGGGTGTGCACAATACATGAATTGGGATTGCATAAGATTATACCAATTTTTTAAAAAGATACTTTGATACCACAGTAAGCAGCAGCTGATTTGCCTAGCATTAAATTCAACCCAAAGAGAGACATAATTAGAAGAGAAACAGGAAGACACCTGATGCCTCTCAGAGTTATTTTGTGGAAAATGTCTTGTGGAATTTAGACAGCTTTTTGATGGGATTACAGATTTGGTTCATGATTATAACTGTTTATGTGATGTACTTCTCTAAGGTGTTGTACTTTGTGCCAGAGAAGATTCTAATTAAAGGTTAGCAGTGGGTAAACTAAATGTAGCACACATTAAATGGATTAAAATCAGCTCACCAATAAATCTCAAATAGTAATTGCGAATGAGGAATCATCTTGCAAAAGAAGCATATCCCACAAGGGTTCCTCAGGGATCTCTTCTTGGCTCGATTCCTTTGGTCTTCCCCCAGTCTTTCAGAAGAATGAATAAAAATCATTGCTAATAAAGTTTGTGGATGACATAAAGATGAAAAATAGTAAAGACAATTTAGTTCTACGGACTGAACTGAATTATTTGATAAGGCTGGACTTTTCTGAGTGAAATCCTTTTTGATGCAGCCAGATTCAAGGTCATGCTTCCAGAACTGGAGAATTTAGGTCACGCTTACAGGATTAGGTGATGCTTCCTGCTAGATAGCAACTCTGAAGAAGACGTGTAGCAGATAACCCACTGGCCCCCGTTGGGATCTTCTTGCTGAAAGCTGCCTTTGAATATGTAGTGAGAAAATTAAGAGCCCTATTCTCTATTTCTAGTGCCATGTGCAGGACCAATGAGATAGTTTCTGGAACTCTGTGTACCCCAATGTTTCTGGGAAAATTCTGAGGAAGAAGGAGGTGTTTACAAAAGAAATAAAAAGGTAAGGGATTGGCTTAAAACTTGAATTATTCCCAGTTACTGTTTTTCTTTTGTTAGTTCATATTTTTGCTCTGCATATTTAATGTGACTCTTAGGCAGAGGAGGAGGAATGAAATTAATCTTGGATTTAACACTGCTAGCTGCTTTATTGTTCAGCAGTGGATAAATAAAATCCCCATCTCTAATTATAAGTAAGACTGCATGACTGTACACTCAATTATTCTTTTTATCTCCAGACTCTGTCTGTAATACCTACTTTCCTTCTCTTTCATAAGACTGGGCCCAGATGTCACTAGCTGCTACAGACTAGCTGAAAGTCCAACCCACCCACCCCTG
>NW_020799095.1:82532463-82572770 GCF_003259725.1 Athene cunicularia | reverse complement strand
CCCCCCCGACTAGGCAGCAAGAGTTTCAATGTCTGTCACAATCAGCTGAGGAGGTTTGCTTCACAAAGTCTCTACTAGGTCATAAGAACTAGAGCCAGGACAGAAAGGATGCAAAAACCAGCTGAGTAGCAGAGACCTCCATGGGTGTAGCTGAACACTGTGACGGTGCAATGGAAACTGCACAATTATTGCCACTTCAGTACTTTTATTATATATAGCCTGCACCCAGATTAGTCTAAGAATAAGCCAGGAAAAATCAAAGCTGCAGCTAGACCTGAGTGTCTTCATAACACACAGATGACTCTCGACAGGGAGACATCTGGTACAGAGCAATGTACCCAGTATAGTACCAGGATGACTTGTGATGCTGTCTTGGCAGCAAGACGTCTGGTACAGCAGCAGTGTACCCAGTACAGCACCAGTGTAACTGGTGATATTAAGTCCCAGATAAGTTTGCTCTGTATGTTACGCTAAAGTTCAGAGCAAGCGAAGGAATGGCAATCAGTGTCCCAAGGGCGTGGGGGGAGAGGCAGAAATGGCTCAGGGTCTGTATGTCCCTTAGGAAGAAGAAGAAAAGGGTATTTATTAAAAGTATAATACAATAAAGAATGGCCCAGATGTAAGACAGGGCAGCACTTCTGTTTTCCCTGTTTCATGAAGTCAGAATGGCAACACTAAAGAGGGGGAACTTGGCACTGAAAAAAATAAAATATTTATTTCTCTGTCTATTTATAATTAAACCACAGAGCAGATTGCCACATGTAGATACTGAAATACTTACTTTATTAAGCCTGTGTGTTTGAATTATATTATGCTAATTGCTGTAGCTCACACTGAATTCTCTTGATATTCTTGTGTCTGCCAAGCAAGAATGCCCAGAGTGATCATAACAACTGTTGTTAAAACTGTTGAGAAGTGGACAGATCTCTTAAGCCACCAGTGTCAGGGCTTAAACTAATCTTCAGCTACCAGAGATCCGTTGGGGAATGGACATGGCTTGGAGGAAAGGTGTGGTGGAGGGTAAGGTACAGTCCACAGTCAGAGCCAAGGCACAGGACCTTTCCACCTTGGTTCTGGTTCAGCGTCCTCAGTTCTTAGTTCTGGACTTGCCTTGCCAGTTTTTTCTTCTTCATGTGGTGCAAAGTAACACAGTGCTTTTGGCTTCGGCAGCATGCTACTGATTTATGCCATACTTTACCTAGACATAAATGCATCAATACTGTGATTAACCCTGCTGGATCAGTCAAACATACAGTGCTTTTTCCAAGTACCTGGGGAGAGTTTGCACTTGGGGGAATCTCTCATTTTTTCTATCTTAAAAAAAATCTTCCACCTGAGATTCAGGAAAAAGGTGTTTGCTTCTGGTTTCTGTTTTTTGGGTTTGGGTTTTTTGTTTTATTTTGGTGGTGTTTGGTTTGTTTGTTTGTTTGTTTGTTTGTTTGTTTGTTTGTTTTTTAACTGAGGTTGAATAGGCATCCTGTGACCAACCAGGCGGAGAACTTTGGTCCTGCTGATCAAGTCCTGCTCTTCAGGTACTCACAATTTGCAAGTGCTTCTGAATATCTTCTGGCTTATGAGCTCTCCCTTCTCTGGATGAGTTTTTTTTGATCCCTTGTATTGTGCAAATATTCTTGCAGGTGGCAGGCATGGTGCAGATAAACCTTCTGATCCTTCAGAACTACCAACCTCTTGTAATCTTTTTTTCCAGTTTGTAAATGTTACCCCCACACATACGGCTTCTTGTTACTCTCAATCTTCACCATTACTTCTTCATTTCAAACAGCATCACCTTCCCTGTCTCTCAATGTGCTGCATCACATTTCCCCAAGAAAAAGAAAGACTTCTCAAGATGATCACTAGATGGCTACACTATCGCACAGGATTTCTCAATTCTGCTTTTCCAGACCTTCAAACCATTTCTCACAGCCCTCTAGTTTGTAATGTCTTTGGTCTGAATTGCATTTCAGCCACAAAATGCAATTTTCATATCTTCAATTTTCTTCTCAGCATGTTGCAATATAATTCCACACCATTCAAATGTATTGTACAAAGAAGTTGCTGGGGCTTAAATGGCATCTAAACTCTGAAGCATCTGGTATTGTCCACCGTTGGAAACAGGATCCTGGACTGCATGCCCCATTGGTCTGATCCAATAGAGCAACTCCTGTCTTTCTGGAGTCTCTGCAGAAAACCTTTGGAGTCAATTGGGCACGACCTGGTGTGTCTATTGACCTGGCTCTGGCTGAGCAGCTCTGAAAGCCCTGAGGCTGGGGGCAGGTGTTGGTCCATGATTCAAACCTTCACCAGTCAACACTGCTGATTTACAGGGATTGAAGGGAATTTCTGAAGGAGGGGAAAAAAAAAAATATCTGCTTGTTTGCCTATTGTAAGCTAGAGAAGACATTAGGAACAAGAAGCAACAAATACCAGAGGAGTGTTTGCCCTCTGCACTACCATGTTTCTGTCTTTCATTCAGATCAAAGACTAATGCAAATGTTAAACTTTCCAACAAAAATAATTTCTTTCAATAGTCAGCAGAAGGGACCTAAAAAAGGCATTCCAGGATTAATTTTTGCCATATATGTTGTGTTCAGATCCATGAAGGATAGAAATGCATTCTCCCTCTGCCAAAAATCCCTGTTTGTGCCCTTACACAAATCCTCCCACATTCTCGTGAGTAGTTACAATAATGACATTTATCTAATATTGCTAGGTGTTTGTAGCTGCGTAGTCTGAATGTGAATCTGGCCATAAATAATATGATCATCGTCTCCTGTGAGCTAGAGAAATGTTATCTATATTTCACAGATAAGGGAATTGAGGTAAATAGGAGGAAATGAAGTGAGTAACTGCTCTCACCTGCAAGCTGTGGCACCCTGCTATATTCATATTCATGGGCGGTGTGGGATGTGGGCAGTTGGTCAGCCCTGGGATGCCAGCCTCCAGGCAGAGGGCAAGTGCTGAGATGGAATGCTGACATGGGGTCAGGAAAAAAAGGGGGGAGAGCATTTCATGGAGAGGAAGAGTCCAGTGAAGAGGCTTGTTTTGAGTGAAAGAAAACACCCGGCTGAGGAATAGGGTGTGAGTGGCACCATCCCAAGGGGACTAGAAGTTTTCAAATGAGTTGTATGCTGATAATATGAAAAGCAGGGCTATAGATACATCTATCTTGGTATATTTTCAATGGAGTCCACAAAGGAGGAAAAGCATCAGAGAGAGAGAACTAGCAGCGCACAGGCTGGGTGTCTCTGTCACACGGCCATTTGGAGCTGGGCGGGTGGCATGTGCTCCCTTCCTCAGGCTGCCCTGGCTGCTCACCAGTAGTCCCAGGGGCACCCAGTCGCTCACAAGGAACAAAGCAAAGCTGGATGGTTTGCTTGTGAATTTCCAATCAGAAATAAAGCTCCCCATTTGTCAAATATTTGGCCTGTTGTAAAAGGGAAAATGAAACGGCAAAATCCCTCCATAAGCGCAGATGAGCTCTGAACTGTGGATTCAAAAAGAGCATCACAATTGTTCCCTCTGGGCAGGCTGGAGCCAGGGATGAACTTTCTTTGGCTCTAAAAGGTATTTCAGCCATTTAGGAGTCAAGACAAGTTGGAAGAAGAGCTTCAAGCTGGCATGGACTGATTTACTCACAAAGCTTCAGAAAAATATTAAAAAATGGTATGGTTGGTGTAATTGTCAGATATAAAAACATGTACGTGAGAATTCCTAGGAAGCATTGCGAGTCTGACTGTCAGGCAAAACCAGTATTAATTTCAGATAGTAATCTATAGCGACAACAGTCTGTTTTCAGGGAGCTGCTTTGCAGTCTGTGCTACTGAAATGTAGAAGCAAAGGAAGGTATTGATGAGAGCCAATATCTCCAATTTGACCATCTCAGCAAAACTCCAAACATGATGATCAACATCACAGCAATCATTTCATTTTGTCAGCACAAAACCACGAATCAGCAGTGGCTAATGAGAGACGCCTGTTAATAACAGGATTGCAGCAGAATTGTACGGACTGCTTTAGGCAGTGGCATGTAATTTTGTAAACGGAGCTGGCACTTGTTCGAAAGGAAAGGGTTTAAAGGAAAAGTGGTTCCTTCTGAATCCTCCACCAACCTGTCATAGAAACACTGATGTGTTGGCGGCAAGGACAGCTGCTTGGCTTTCACCTCTTCTTTAAGTTTCTGCCACAATCCCATATCATTTATCAGGATGCTCAGTGAATAGGTTACTCTAAAATCCTACACACTGTTATGCAACCGATGAGAATCCCTAATGACTTGGTGGGCGCTGTGTGGTTCTCCCAAGAGGCTGATGGCTACAGAGGCTCTCACTTTTTGCACCATGGAGGTGGCAAACACAAGCAAAGCCCTGGGATTGCTAAAGCAGCTTATATAGCATGGTCCTCTGCTCCAAATCTCCTCAGGAAGCTTTTCTTAGGGACTTCTTTTTCACAAGTAGATTAATAGTTTTGGCTTTACTTTATCCAAGAGCAGAGGAGAAAATAACCTGGGTTATGAGTGTGGCCCAAGGCTTTAATAATCCCTTGCTGCCCAATAAGGCTGCTCTACATTGAGTTTTTCCCAGCAGTTGTGCCCTTTCACAGTTCACGGGATATGCCCCAGCTCACAAACCGCTTTGCTGAGAGGTTAAAGCCAGATGTGGACCACAAAAGTAGGGGGCAATCATCTGTGCAGGAACATACTTGTCCCTGCAGCTTTACAATTGACCTTCCCGCCCAGAACAAACAGCTCCGAGGAAGAGGATGGGCACCCATGCCCCTGCAATATGGCAGGCCCTGTCCTAGCCCAGGGGCTGGATAATGCTCAAAAAAACTCAGGAAGAAAAAAAATTAGTTTATATTCTCTGTTCCACCCCAGATCTGCCTGTGGATTTCTTACAGCAGCAACCTGACCTCAAAAACTGCCAATGCGTAACACAGCATTTCATGTACTGCACACTAGACAATTATTGTGAGAAGGCTGTTTTGTATTAGAAGAGTTACAGAAATGTTGCCTCAGCAGTCAGCTTTCTAGCCAGAAGTGGGTGGCTGCCTTCCTTGTCCCTGTGCTAGACTTTTCCATCCAAGTCTCAAGGACTTGGTTCATTGGGGATTAACTTTATTCAGCCTCCATTTTGCAAGAAAGTTACTAACAAAATTAAATAATTTTCTGGGTTTTTTTTTCCGAACTCAGAGATGAAACAGGCATTGAGTGAATTCAGTGGTCACAAACATAAGATGCAGACTTTCCCATGATTGTGTTTAAACCCCACTTGAAAGAGAGACTTTTTGGAACCATAAAATACTTTTATCTGCAGGATTGAAATTGGGTTAGCAATTTCCTCAAAGAACAGAAGAAAACTGACTGCTCTGGGTCATGCAGTGTGCTTGCATGCCTTTGAAGTAGTCTTTTTAAAATTAATGTCCCAGTGCACAGTTAAACTTGTGGTGGTTTTTTTTTTTTTTTGCTGACACTGAGAGGTCTTTGGAGTCAATAAGGTTATTCTTCATCTCGTTGGATAACCAGAGGATGGTGATAGGAGCTGAGAAGTGCACAGATCTCCACCAGCACTGGGCAGTGAGTTTCGGAGGAACAATTCAAAATGTTAATTCAGAGTTGGGTTAAGCGTGAGCTGTTCCTGATTCTGGCCGCAGTCACTGTCACTGCCGCAGATTTATGTTGTTGTGCTTTCTCTGCTCATTACAATTTTTCAAGAGGAAAAGGCATTCATCAGTTCTGACATCAGACAAAAACTAATGAGTTGTGTTACTGAGCCTATTCAGCAATGAGAGCCCCAAGAAAAGTGTTGCAGCTCACTCTGCCCACATGGACCATGATAATGTGTAAAGAAACATGAGACTTGGAGTAATTACAAGCAGAAAATAATTACTAAGCCCCAGCCTCCAAAAGGGAGTGTGCTTGAATGATTTTAGCTCTGAACTGGTGGGCAGGACTCATAGATCAGTGCATGGTCCTGCTAATGGCTGTGGGCAAGTAATTTAAATCCATATTTTGTTTTCTCTGTGAAGGGCATGTGCAGTTGTGGTTTCTGGAGAGAATGGGTAGTGTATAAGGGTGGACTCTGATCCTCTTGGCTTTTTGGAGGTCTACTCTAGTGATGACAACAGAAGACGAACCTTTGATTATCGCAAATAGTTGTGAAGGGAGCCTAGAAGTGAAAAATATTAAAAATCAAATCGGTTTAGCAATACTTGCAGATAATATTTAGTAGCAGAGATACATCATCTGGACCAGAGTAGTTTCTTTCAGAGCAACTGCTTTCCTCCTTGGACCCTTTTAAGAAATTCCGTAAAACTTGCTTTAATGCTTGTGATGCTCAGGAATCGCACGAGCAGCGAATATGCTGATGCTGCTTAGTATTTATTTCCAACTGCCTTACTGCTGCATTTCAATCCACCATATTTTTAATGTTCACCTGCTGTTTGTCCTCTAATATTTGTATTTCAAACCCTGTGGATCAAAGCCAGCTTGTGTTACGCCCATGTGCAGCACCTACTACTGTGAATTGAGGTCATACTATACTGTCATGTAGTTAATAATTGGATTTCTGGTCCACACTCTGGCAGATGATTCTAGACTGCTTGGTCCTATTTGGGCTGCTGATACTCTAATGTGGCATTCCTTTGCTTTTCTCATTTTCACCTGTACCATGGTCCAAGTAAGCTGTTAAGTACAACTGTGATAGAGCAGGGGATATCATTGTCTTCCTCTGAATACACAGATGCATTCTGACACCTCTTAATTCTCAAGGCCAGAATGTCAATAAAAATTGGAAACACCATGGCATCATCATATCTCACCTTCAGTATAATCCTAACACAGGGTCTGTGGCCTTGGGTATGTGATGGATGGGTTTTTATGGCTGTGTTCAGTTGCTTTATAATGGCATATGATGATTGTGCTGTCAATAACTAGCTATAACCTCTGCCTGCTTTACAAGTTGTTCTGCTCCCTTAACTGCTGTTCTACAGCCCTAAGCCCTAAATTTTAAATCTGTTCAAGAAATAATGTGTGTCTGAGAAATTAAGACTTATATCCCTCTTGTTATTAATCAGCCCTTCCCTGGCAGCTCCTGATTTTCCTCCATGCTGTATTAGCATGACTGCAGTGCTTGAGATCCATTGCCTCTCTCATCCTTTTATTTCTCTGATTCCTTTTCTAACTTTTAGGCTAAGGAGGGCCATTCAGGCAGAAGGTGGCAGGTGTGAAGTGGTGGAGTTTAACAGAAAAAAAAAAAAAGAGAATCAGTGAACAATACATTTATTAGACCGTTTCATGTTAAGAGGGGAAGAAGAGGTTTTCAGAGAATGGAGAAGAAAAATTAGAGAGCAGCACGACTAGATCTGAATTCAAATTGAGGTTAAGTAACCTCAGAGAGTTTCTTGGGTTTTTTTCCCCCTAATTCAGGACAGCCCTCAAAGAAAAGTCAACAGATAAAAGAGAAATAGGCCTAAACCTAAATCCTGGTCTTAATTTACTGAAACCCAGGGGAGTCCAGATTTTTCTCCATGCCTGAGCTTTGCACTTCATGGCCAGGGCAGAGCCAGTTTGGATTCTCCCCAGTTTTCACCAGCAAAAGCAACAAAAGGAAACCCTGCAAGTCATGCTAATGAGATGGATCATAACACCATTTCAGAATCTCCGGTGAGATGCCAGCTACCCTGAAGGCATTCATTAGGTCATGATGGCCCTGGGCAGCCTCACTGGGGACCACTCCAGCACCTCCTCTGCCACCGCGGGCCCTGGGGGCTCCAGCTGAGCTCAGGTCAGGGCGCCCCATCCATCACTGCCCTACATTAGACCCTCCCTGTGGGCAGCTTGTCTCCAGCCTGGTCTTGGACCTGTGCTATTGGATGGACATTGGACCATGTTGCTGGAAGGTCCAACTTCAGCCCTGCCTCCATCTCTGTCTCCTGCTGCTCTCAGCTGGATCCCTGTTCATGGACCCAGCTCATCCCTGGCCATGTCTGGGCTGTGACTGAAGCCTGTCACCTGTGCCCCCACCTCTGCTCTCCTGGCTCAGACCCCCAGGGACAGCACTGATGACACTATGGTGTCACCCTGGCTTAGCCTCTCTCCTGGAGCAGCCCTGCAGTCAAAGGAAAAATAAGCAGGTGTGAATAGTGCCATGACCTATGTGGCTAACTGGGAAGGTTACAGTCTATTTTGATCTTGCATCTGACTTTTTTTTTTTTTTTTTTACTCTCTGGTAGTTAAAAATTATTGCAAAATCTGTAATTATAAACAGGACAAAATACAAACAAAACTTGTAATTTTTTTAATGGCATTCGTTCTTCAAGTTCAAAAAGAAAGATCGATTGTATCACTATTTCACAAGCATATTTATCACAAGTTGTCTAGTGGAAACTTTAATTACAACATTTTCCTAATTTCTCCAGTCTCCATTTCTCCATTCTTCCTTGTTTCATTTTCTTTGGGAAAAACAAACAAACAAACAAACAAGCAAAATGAAACAAAAAAACAAGGAAAGGGGAAATTATTATGAAAAGGAAACTGGATGGGTTGGGAAGGGAGTAGGAGAGCTTAACTACTACTATTGTTTTGCTGCATATTTTCTAAATTTTTTTTTTTTCTAAAAAGTGGCTACCCTCTATATCTGCCCCAAAGAGAATCCAGATTACTTTAAAACATACATTTTGCAAAAGATTTAATTTTAAGCAGTTCATTTACTGAAAGATAGACTTTGCTGGTATAAGCCTATCTTCTGGTATGATAGGCCTGAAATAGGAATGGAAAGAGGTATTACCAGTTCATAAATTAAAGTCTTCCAGATGGAATAATGATCTCTGTGTAGAAGCCATGAGGGTCTTAGAAAATATTATGAATTTAGCTATTCTAGCCTATAGCTTCAGAGAGTTTTGTTAGTCCAAAGCTGGGAATAAAAATGCTATTTTCAAGGGTAGTTTGTTTGCTGCATGCATGATGGCTAGTTCTGTCTTTTTGGGTTATTAGACTTTATGGAGGCTCTTGGCATTTTTTTAGACTTTCATTTTCCTTGGAGCTCTTTCTCCTTTTATTCTGCTAGCAATAGACATATTCTTTTCAGTGTGATGTAGTGTTTGTTATTAAGCAGTCATATAATTATTTATATGAAAATATTATTTGTATGGCATTAGTTGCTATAAAATTTAGATCTGAGGTCTCCTAGCCCAAGCTCCTGCAAGTGTGAACATGTAGAGGATGGGGTGATCATGCAAAAAGTCCATGATCTGGACAGGCAGGAGAAGGGAAGGGTCAGCTCGGTGAAGCCCTTGGTCAGAGCCAGCGCAGTGTGTCAGCATCAACAACTGAACTCACCTCGAGTTGCACCATTTGGGCACAACATTTATCATCCTGTGGGGCTTGCCCCACAGTCAGGACTACCCAGTGACTAGGTGAAACCTGTACTGACTGAAATGAAGAAAAAGTATTTTTTCCTGTGGAGTACAAAATAATGTGCTTTAACATAAAATTTCTGCTACTTCACGTACATGTGATAGCATTCACCTTGATGATTCTGTGTTATATCTGTATGTTAGAGGATGATGGTGTGAGTTAGCTTGAAATAAGCTTTCCTCAAGTGTGGGTGCAACAGCCTCGGTAACATGAATCTCTGGCAACAGCCAGCCCAGGTCTCTGTGCTGAGATGGGAGCACTTTACTGAAGATGGGCACACGCCATATGTCTTCGAGGGCTTGTGGAGGGTTTACCTAAACTGTCTAAGCCATTCCAGCTTCTGAGCAGGTAAAAATGACATTCTAGCAAGGATTATCAGTTAAACCCTAAGTGGCTTCTTGCTCATCACTTTGTTATTTTGAGATCAGGTTTTATTTGAGATCAGGTCAAGAGGAATGATCAGGTGCGATGAGGGAATCATCCATTTGCTTCTGCTAAAATATGCCTAACAGAGCAAAAGGGAAATGGGCTATTCTAAAGATAGGGAAATAACCTATCAAAAGAAAGATGGTTTCATAAATATTATTGCTGAGGAAGCAGAAACTGTATTATTAAAAGAATTATTCTTTTGACCTCTAAATAATTCCAAGTCTATAGAAGGCAGACTTTTGTCAATAAATGAGTGTCATTAAGACAGATCCATACAGAAAAAAAGATCATAAATCAAAAGGAGGAGGACTGCAGTATCAGAGCACAGCTACAAATTACTGTTCTGCTCATTTCTGCATTGTTAGCAACCTCCTGATAAATATGAAATGTGCACAAAATATCTGTAGCCATTTCATCAGCAAATGGCCCAGCTTTTGAAAATAGTTGGAGCAGGTGGCATTAGCTGAACACAGGCCTGGAAGAAAAGATGTTTTAGGTTGTGTTCCCATCTTCAAGGAGGGCCTCCATAGAACACTGACTTATTCCCACTAGACTTATTTTCAGTGCACCTTGCTGCTAGGAGCACTCCAGTGAAGTCTTGTTAGGGTGAAGTGGGCCAGCCTGTGAGGGATGGTGGTAGTGATGTGTTTTAAATGTTGCACCTGATTAACTCCAGGACTTCCAGGGACAATCTGGGTGCTCAGGGGCAGAACTAGAATTTTGGGGGGTGATAAAACACTAAGTGAAAAATATGAAAGATGTTAAACCTCTTAGCACACATACTGCTTCAAGACCCTACTGAGCTTTTTCCAGAGTTTAAAAAACAAGGGGGAGGTGGGAAGATACCCCAATTAACACTCTTGGACTGCTACTTCCATCTTATCTAAGGTCTATTGAGTAATGTATCATAACATGCATAGCGTGTCCTCTCAGTGGGAAAAAGAAAAATAATTTTGTTAGTGAAAAGTGGGATCTACAGAGTCATCAGCAGAGAAAGGAAGAGAGTTGGAGGATGCCCCAAACGGAAGGGGAGGCAGGGCAATTATAGGTAAAGTTCATAGAGTAAGGAGGGAGTTGGGAGAATAGAAAATCTCCGAAATGTCCTCAAATTCAAGTGTCCAGCCTAAGTTTAGGGGGCACACTAGGGGCTGGTGTGGTTGCAGGAGGCATTTCCCACAGCTGACAGAGGGACAGATGTCTTGCAATGTGTCTGGTCCTCTCTGGCACCCAAACCCTTGTAACACACTGCATTTGACTTAACTGAGGCAGTGGCTGAATGATGTCCTGGCCTGAGCATCCTGTCTTCTGCTGTGCCCTAGTTCTCCTGCTGGCCTTGTGTGGAAGGCATGGCCCAAGCACACTGGCATGGGGCAGGGAGGAAGGGGACCCAGCCAGGGGCAGGGTGGTGGGGGAAGATGTAGGGCCACATTCGTGGGAAGATAGCAGGAGGTGAGGACCAGGACCGAAAGGGACAAATGTGATGCAGGACCTGGGGGTCACAGTGGGGAGTGGCTGAGGGGCACCAAAGTGGTTGTGATGGGGGATGTGGACAGAACAAAAATGTGCCCTAAGAAGAATAAATGCACTTTGGCATGCAAACAGCTTGGCCTACAGAAAAATAAGACTTTCCTCCATCCTGCTAGCCTGTGAGATAACATTTGTCAAATGATTTGGAACCAGAGCACAACAGAAAGATAAAGATATTATCATCTTCCATTATTAAATCCTGATGGAGGATTTCTTAAATGCAGTCATTTCAGAAGAATGTGTTATTTTTTTCCTTTGACATGTGAGATAGTGAAAAAGTAGGACTTTCTCCTCTGAGTTTAGATTGTGGTTTGTCACTGATTAGAGGAACCAGAACTTCTCTGCACTCGGTGGCTCTGAGCCATCTTCATGAAGCTGGTGCAGTAAACACACTCTGACAGTAGGAATTAATGTTATAATCATATCAGGACTGTGAACCATAACTTGTTGATGAAGTTGTGAGAAGTGCACTTACCAGATATAGAATGTATGTAGAGCATTTGATGCATTAAATGTCAGATCCCCACAGCCTACATTCCAGAAATAAAAAAGGATAATTAATTTCCATACATCTTGGCACACTCCATTAGAACAGTGACAGCAGAAGCAAATGCTGTTACAAGTGGTTGCTGAAAAACTCTACTGAATTTGGGGAATAAGAACAGCAATTCAGGGTCAGTCTGAAAGTTCATCTTGCTTTGTATCTTCTCTCCATAGTGGCTAGCGACAGAGGTTTAAGGAAAACTTATGACAAGTGAGGGAGCACAGGGTGATATTTTCCCTGATCTTGTGCTACCTTCTAGCAGTCTGTGGTGCATGGACTTCATGTATTTTCATCATGTGTTTAAGAGCCCTTGTTGAACCTATTTTTTATTTGTCTAACCATTTTATTTTTAACCCAGTTTTATTTTTGGCATCAGCAATGTCTCAGATCAGTGAGTTTCACAGCTTATGTATACATGTGTGAAAGAGCAATTTCTTGTGCCTCTTTTTAAACCTGCCACCTGATAATTTCCCCAGTTTCCTCCTACTTCTTTCATTGCGATATATTATGAAATTGACTAACAGTTCCTTGTTCACCTTCTCCAGACTGCTCATTAAGACCCTGAGCTAGTTTATTTCCAAGTTGGAAGGCTCTACTCCATATGTCACGTCCCCTCCTCCAGCTCATCTTAGCACAGCTTTTCAGTACTTTGTGTGGTAAGCAAGGAATAGCTGAACTTCAATCCTATTTCTTCCCAGAACTGTTTGCCATATCATGGCACTTCCTTTCCTACAACCCCTTCTCTACGATGGCTGTCTTGATCCTATCTGGCACTACATCTAAATTTCAGGTCAAGTCATTTCATGTCGGAACTCCTTGTCCTTCATTTGAGTTCTTCTTTTAAAGTAGAGGAGGTTTTTCCCCATTTTAGAGACTCCTGGAAGCTCTTTTTTAAACAGGAGCAAACCCAGAGCAGTATTTGATAAGCAAGGCACTTGTTCTGCTTTCTCATTTCAGCCTCTGGAGAATGAGTGAAGTTGGTCAGCACAGCTATGCTAACCTGCCTTGGGGGAGACTTCCTCTTTCACAAAGAAGGACAAATGCCAACAAGGCACAGAGGTGTCTGTAAGACACAATGAAGAGCTAAACACCTAGAAACATGCCTGGTTTAGGAAATTCCTGAACTGCATATGGTGCATGGGATAGTGCTTAGGTAAAGTGTTGTGGCCAGTCCCTATAGTTTTGTCTAGATGACAGGTTTTGGCTGGTCTTGGAGATAAAGTATGAGGCTAAATGGACATTTGATTTGACCTACTGCAGCTGCCTTTACTCTTAAGACATGAATAGATCTGCTGAGTCTTGCTGATTAGAAGATGGGCCACTTGCACTGGGGTGGATGCAGTTCTGCTGTGAGTACAGATGGAGAGGAGTGTTAGGGAGGGAGGGCGAGTCCCGAGGCCTTTCCCTCCTCTCACAAAGCGTTAGCACACATCTATGTATGACATATTCCCTGCTGAGATGTTAACTGAGGTGGTTTTTGGCCTTCAGAGGGCCTCAGCCTGCTCCAAACACCACTCAGACACCCCCCTTTGAGGCTTGAGCAGTTTTTTATGTTGTGTTTGTGGATCACCTGAAGGAGAGGGGGAATTGGCTGAACCTCAGGGTGGTGCTGCAGGACTTGCTCCTGAAGAGTCTTGTCCCCACTTACCTTCCATTCTTATTAGTAAAGGTATATAAGCCTGTTTGGGCTGGAAAAGCTGAAGAACTCAATCTAAATTACATGAAATCTCTTTTCTCTGATGTCGTCAGATTCAAAAACTTCTGTTCTCAAAGAAAATGGCAATGCCCAAAATATGGTTAACCATTCTGGAACTTTTTTGAAGGCAGATTTTACCCATCAAGTTTAGTAACACAGGAATACTCCTTGGCTCTTATGATAAATACCTCTGAAACCTTTCTAAGTGTTTCTCTCACTGTAGCCCTTGTGATTTCAAGAAGTTTGACAAATAGCCCGTGTGTCTCAGGCCCACTCAAGTGATGCTAGAGCATGGTATTCACGCACCTTTTACAGACAGAATTAGAATATAAAGCCATAGCCTATTCTTACTATTCCAGGTTTTGTGTCACAGCACTGACTGAATGGTGGCAGGAACAATTTCACTGCATGGGGATAGTTAAATAAATGTCTCATTTTAATTGAACAGCAATAAAAAGAGTTTTGTGATGAAGACTTCACATACATCAACATTTAAATAGCATTACAAGACTAAAGCATTAAAGAAATGAGCGAGGGGAAAATCTATGCTTACACATGGAACACAGCATGCATTGAAAAAATAAAAGCTAGAAAGAGTGATTATTATTTCAGGGTCAGCCTTCTCTGTTCTGCAAGGGCTAATTACTAGTGACAAAATTAGCTGTTGCTATTATCAGAATTATTATAAACTGTGGAAAGGTGGTGGGAGTGAGGGGCAGAGAAGCAGGAAAGGAAGAGTGTGTAGTTACACTGGAGTTACTCTCTTTACAAGCATTAGCATTTCAGTGAGTAATCAGACCTCTGAATTGGGTCTTGATCTTTGAAGGCTTTTGAACCTGCGTTTCTGTGGGTGAGCAATCTACCTGAGGTTGTGTTATGATGTAAATTACCTCTACAGATAGTGCTCCTCGGTGCACATTGCAGCTTGAGCAGATTTAACCTTTCAGGAATGTTCCACAGCATAAAACATGCCAAAGCCTGCAGCGTGCACCTTGTAGGGGGTTTTCCTTGATGACTGCTGATGAAGGTCTTTGTCCTGGTGTTAAAAAACATTGTCTGTCTTTTTATAACACCTCTGCAGTACAGATTTGAAAGCCATCAACAGAACAAATGGGAACTTTGCTAGATCTAGTCCCGGTAACACACTTGGCTTAGAAATGTTAAATTAATCTGATTAAATGTTCCCATTTGATTTGTGTATTATGTAGGAACCTGGCAGAAGTTGCAGCAACACCTTGCTTTTCTTGACCTTTAGGCTCTGTTTTGGAAAGATACATGAATTTACCTTTCTAGACTTCTGGTTTTAGCTTTGGGGTTTTTAAGTTTACAGGTAGCTTATTCCTGAACTATAGACACATTTGGGGCACTAGAGAAAATGTCAAATTGAGATACTGTATGTATTATTACGATCTCCTCCTTAGACTGGTTGTGATACAAGGAATTGGTCACCTGCTTTGCAACTTATTTACTTATAACAATTTACAGCAACTTATAATAATTTCTGAATATTGCTTAATAATCCTGCTTGCCCTGACTGTTCTGTGGAAACTTACCAAGGGCTACTGTGTTTATCAAAACAGAGCAGTTTTCTGTGGAATCTTACCAAGAATACTATGTTCGGCAAAAAATGAGACATGTCCTTGGAAAGCAGATGGGCTCTAACTAGTTTATGGGTTCTAACTAGTGAATGGATAGCCATATATGGATGGTAGAAACCAATATACTGGTGCTTTTAGATAAGATAGAGATGGTAAACCAACTGGAACAACCCTTGTTATTCAAAAAAATTGCTAAGAGAATCTGCGCGTGCTCCAAGGAAAAGTACAAGGTGAGACACTTCGAGCCTTCCTCCAGCAGACCCCTGAGGACAACCACCAGGAGGCAATGTGCAGGTGCAAAGATAACATAAACTGCTGACACCAGCCTTTTGAACTAACCTAGCCCTACTTATGCATATGGATATTTGTATGAAGCAATTCAATGAATATGTATATCTACACTCTATAAGTTTCCGGTAAAATGTGCTGTTGGTGTGCAAGCTTTGCGGAAAAATCCCCTTGCACCCCAGCGCCGGAATAAACGTACCTGCTTTATAACTCTCTCTGAGTTACAGAGTCTGTTTCTACAAATCAGTTGTCAAAACTGTTTCTTGACTTCTTAGAGAGTAGGCACAGGTATGCCATTCTTTTCTGCTTCAGGGCAAATTAACTGGTATTGGAAATGACATTTTCTTTGTGTTCTGTTACATCCCTTTTTGTTTATGTATATAGTACCATTGGTGCTGCTAAAATATCTTTTGTGCCAAGAATGAATACACAGAGTGGTGTATCCTCATGTAACTTGACCAGTGTCAGTACAGTTGTGCTGGAAATTAATACAATCCATTATATTTCTTTCCATAAGTGATGGAGCAAGAGCTTACGCCAGATATGTTTATTAGATAGAGCAAATATATCAGCTGTGACCAGCTGTTGCTGCATGTTGCTTTTGCTCCTGTAGGAAGGGATGGTGCTCACACCCAGCACACACGGGTCTGCACTGTGCAGAACTGGTCACAAAGTGCTCACTGTGTAGGTCTCCACAGTATTTGCCTGAAGCCAGGATTATTTTCTATTTGCATCTTTCTAGCTCATAGAAGGTGCCTTGCAGCCATTCCTGTGACTGGTGGCAGGTGGAAAGCATACAGGCTGATTTCTTCTTAAATGAACTATTGTGCACACTTACCTTGGTAGCAGCTCTTGTCAATACTGGATTTGAGTAGTGGATTAAAGGGCAAAGGGCATGTAAAGGCTCACTGTCTCTCTCAAATGCCTTCTCAGCAGATGATTGATAAAGTATGAAAGATTGATTGGAAAGCCTGTAAACTGGCTTTTTCTTTTAGTCCTTGCCTGCCTTTCTCTGCCAGCAGTGTTTTCATGTCTGTCTTACTGAAATATCAGATATTCATGACCTGCAGTCTAGGTTTTCAGAAACATTTGTCAGGAAGATGAACTCCCGTAAGGAGCAGCTGTGGAACAAACTTAACCATCAGGAAAGAAACATTGAGTGGACTGCCTCAGGATTTTTCTGTTTCTTTGGGTTGTTAAAAAAATGTTTTCTTCTTCCCAGCATGCTTGTGCAATGTCCTTCTACATCTAAGGTGTCCCAAGTTAAATTTTGGCTGAAGTTTATCTAACACCCATATGGGATGCTGGCACAAGGCCATCTATTTCTCCATGGAGCTGAATAACTCAAAGCCTCATTTCTGTCGTCTGGCTACTGAGGGCAACTGCCCCTCATCCAGGTCCTCAGCTGTGAGTTTACAGGTGGATGGCATCATACTACTCCATGTTTACATGCAGATAACAATTTCTGAACACTGCAGGTTTTATCTTCAAAGAGTCAATATATCTAGCCTGGTATTAAAATATGTCTAATGATTTTTGGCACAGGTATCTGCAGAAAAATATTGAGCATCTATGCTCCAAAAAGCTATCTTTTAAGATATCTGAGGCAAAGAACAACTATACTCCAAATGACAAAACTGCATGAAAAATGAGTGCCTTGGTTGGACTCTGCATGGGAGGAAGCATTTGAGCAGTGACAGTAAATGCTGGCTCTCCCTCCAGAGCAAGACCCTCACTGATCAGGACCCCAATTCCTCTACCCACAAGGTGGGCTCTGTATCAGAAGGGACACTCCAGGACTCCTTTTTGTGAGAGCCGTATTACAAGTGACACAGCACTAGACTGCTGCTGAACTCCGATACAAGCAAGGATAGCTAGCGGCCAACTGGCAGAAGACTTTAGTTCTTTTTTGCCCCTGCTGTACACAGTATATGTTTGCATTTACATTTGCTTTTGGAGACAGAGTTCTTTCATCCATTCAGCAAATGCAAATCATTTCTCTGTTGTAGGTACCCCTTCACCAAGCTGTTCTCCCTGTTTTCTGGAAAAGTAGAGGCCTGGTTGAGCTTGTGGAAATCCAGGTATCCCATTAGCACTGGTTCCTGCCCTGGAGTACTCAACCTGTCAGTGTCGATGCTCTTCATGTTTTGTTTCACATGAATGATCTATGTGATCAACTACAGAGCTTCAGTTCTCAGTTACAAGGAGTTTTACTAATTAACTCATTTATAGTCCAACTAGTCCCAAGCCTACAGTGAGGAGATTTCACCATTAGAATATTTTTAAAGCACTCTTTCAATTATTAGGGATATTTAACTTTATTTGAACAGCTGTAGAACTGACATGACTGGGGTTCAAAAATGTACATTTGGCATAAAGTTGGCCTTCCTTTAATTGTAATGATTGTAAATCTAGCCTTTGTAAAGCCACAGAAGCAATAAGATGTCAAAGACTATTATACTGTGGTGTGTTAGATTGGTGCATGAAACATTCAGTAAAGACTCATCTCAATTATAGGAGTGTAATAGACAGCTTGTGCTTTTTTAAATGACTGGGAGGGGAGTTGGAGATGGCAATTAATACCTTATTCCCTATCTTCCTATAACATGGTCCAAATATCTTGCCCCACTGGTGGAAAATATGTGCCTGTTTGGTTCAAACAGACTGAAAAACAAAGTCATACAGTGACTTAAAAAGTAAATGAAAATGAGAGCTGGGGGTAAGTACAGAGAAATGAGTGAACTTGTGTCTCTATATCTGTCCCATGTCCAGTTTGTTTTACTATCGCCCTAAAATAAATAGCACTGTGCTTTGCAAAAGTGAGCAGAGCTACCTAGCTCTGTCATTATTTTTTCTGGAAAAAAATAATTTTTTTCTGCCACTCAGTGGCACAGTACTGAGCTTAAATTGGACCAGCTAGATGTTAACCATCTTTAAATCCTGGTGAAGGTGAGATGGATGGAAAAGGGTGAGGTTTAGAGGCCATGGTAGTGTTAAAAATGTAATTAATTTATAGATATGTCAGACATTTCAGAGATTTATTTTTTTTTTCACTGATTTGACAAAGCTGTGTATTTGGCCTTTCAGAACACGTTTTTCTTAACAAAGCTTGGAAAGTTCAGAGTTACAGAAGAGTGCATCCTTTTTCCTTATTAAATATATTTTGTATAACACTTTTGTAAAAGCTTGAGTATTTTCCACCCTATTCCACAGCTGGCTGAAGGTGGTATAATGTTTATGTAAAGAAGTAACGTCCTCCTTTTGTCCTTGTGATGTGGAAATTTAATTGAAAAATTGCAAGTCTGAATACCTCTAATTCTTACCTTCATAATCAGCTTGCAGGTCTTCATATTGGCTTGCTTGCCTAAAGTGACTTTTTCAAGTGTTTAAATGTAGATGTACTTGAAATTTTCTTTCTAAACTTTTCCCAACAATGTCTTATTTCAAAACAAGATGGAATTTTCTTAGGACTGCAACTTTCTCTGTTTTTTTATTAACCTCCCTTCAAAACTTTCAAATCTCAACAAAAGCATTCTTACTGTATCCCCTTTCAAAAGTTCCTTTTGAATTTTTACATGGAAAAGCATGTTTTTTATTTGCAAGGCAACTGTACTTCAAAGGCTGTAGGAAAACATTTCGGAAGCCATGGCTCTGCATGTTGGCCAGCAACTCCAGTTTTGCAGAACAGGGGCCTTCCCCACCTGTGGGAAAGATTTTCCTTCTTTAGACCTATGAAGCACTTGAGATACTCATGTTACCTTTCCCTAAAAAGTGTGTGCATGTGTGTGAGAGACAAAAAGGCCAACTGAATGTCAGAGGCCGGATCAGGCTATGTTAGTTTTAGTCTTGTAATGTGAAGTCAGAGAATTGCATCCCTAAAGGGCAGAAGGATGTGAAGGGAGGACGGCATCAGCTGTGCCAGAGAGAAGTACACAGCTTTTCCCCACCTGCGCCAGGTGCCCCTTGGTGTCTCCACAAGGGAAGAGCTCTTCCACCCCTGCCTTCATCTGACTGCCTTAGCTCCCATGTCTGGACAAGGTGTCCTCAGAGTGCTGTGAAAACAGAGGGTCAAAGGAAAATGGTAAATGAAGAACACAATACTTCTAAATTACTTTCACTACTGTATTGTTAACTTGGCAACAAAACGAGCTTGGAATAGATCCTGGAGATTTTAATTGCACAAGACAATCACCTTGGTTAAGTCACTGGGAAGGTTTCACCTAGGGGAAGAGTACAGCAATGCAGTGATTGCAACACATCACTGTAGATGTGAAATAATTCTTGTGTATGAAACATTTGTTACTTTCCTTTGGGTGCTACTACCAAAGTCATCACCATAAACACAGCAGATACAGGTTGATCTTTCTGATATGTTACTGCTGGTTATAAAGAGGTGTGTAGGAAGGCTAAAAAACTCACACCACAATATAGCATATGCCCTTAAGGACTGGCACTATAAATAGCAAGGAGGGAAATTAGCAACCAATTAATGAACTGTCAGGGTATCTGTCAGTGAAGGAAACAAGACCCAGGTGTCTACATTCACTAGATGATCCCATTTCTGAAAGTATGAGCAACTTTGCCAATACCAGTGTAAGATGGGGTCTGGTCTCCTGTGTTACTGAGCTTGTATAGCTGTAGAGCACATTTAGAGCAAAATCTCTCTGAGAGACTTGACAAGAAGGAGAAGACATTTCAAGGACTGCCTTGGACAGCAGACAACACTAGACGTATAGTTTGAGAGGTACGACATAAGCCATAAAAACAGATGGATAAATATGTTTACAGAGAGACATCCTAAGCTTTATCATTTTTTAAGTGTCTGCCACTTGGCAAGCCGTTGATCTCGATTTTCTTTTTCTTTTGTGAAAAGCGTGGAAACTCATCTCAGTTTTCACTTGCTGTAAACTGGAGTTGTTCTGTGAAAGCCAGAGGGTCTCAAGTAATTTACAACAGCTGAGGATCTATCTTTTAAAAGATGACAAGCTCACAGTACCTTGCAGGGTTAGAATAAAAACTATCAGCAATCTCCACCTCTTCCTGCAAGGGCTGTGTGGTTGTGGAACATACTGGAGTGTTAGCAATCCTGACCCAGGCCTGCTTTGGCTAGTCTGGGTATGAGGTAGATGAGGAATTCCAGCTTTTCAGTTTTTCCAATGTCGCAGGCATTTTACAAGAAAAATCTTAGTAAGTAAATGTGATTATCCCAGGGCAATAGCACAACCAGCTGAGCCCTGCCCTGTGCAGTCTATTTGAACCGGTGTACCAGACGCACCTCACCTGGAAGTAAGTCTTGCGATAATGGCAATTTATTTTTAGAAAATTAAGTACATGTTCCAGGCAGCAGTCCTGGTATCCTCTGGAGTTAGCTTCCGATTTAATGTGAATAGTCCCAGCTAGAGAACCCTTATTTAGAGAAGTCTCCTCTCTGTAGGCATCTTGACATACACAGAAAACTTTTTGTTGCTTTTTTAAAGCAAGTGTCTTATAAAATACAGTATGCATGAGAAAGGGAGAGAGATGAAAGCAGAATTGTAAAGAAGGAGGCTCTCAAAGCCCCTGTGGTGACGTAGCAGGGAATTTACAAGGTCATGTTGAAGCTACTTAAAAATGTGCTGATGTAGAAAGGATGATGGGAACTCTTTGAGCCAACTGGGAATTGAGTCACTTGTCCCAGCCTGCTGCTGCCTCCGCCTGTGACTAATATTTGCGGCTCACCTTTTTCTTCTTTAAGCAGCTGATGCGACTGATGCTGACTCAACTCCAGGGGATGGAAATGTAAGCCAGGCTGAAGCCAGAGGTGATCTTGTTTCCATGCATGGGGTTTTATTTTTCATTGTTTGATTAGGATCACAGCCACATCAAAAACACTGGAGAAAAAAGAAGGCACAGGTTTGGGGGGGGGGGAGGTGGTGAAGGTTACAACTAGACCAGCCAATTCATTTCTCTCCCCCTCAACTCCCCCCTGCCATTCCCACACTTGTCTGAGCTTTTTTGTAGGAAAAAGATAGGGGAAGGTGACTGCGACAGATGAAAGTGGTGTTAGTTATATTAGCTGCTGGTGGAAACGGAGCTGAGGAATCCGCCTACTGAGAAATACAGCCAGAAAATAATCTGTCCCAAAGAGTTACTGCAGTCTCTGCATAGGGCACCTGAAGAAGCTTTTGAAGGGCGTCTTTTTTCTTATTACAGTCATATTTTTCAGGTTCACAAGGTGAGCACTGTATATGGGATGCAGCTGGCTACAGTGATTAATGGCACTTTCTGCTAAGAGTTCCTCTGCAGATACTTTGGCATTTCATGTATTCAGCAAAGCTTATTTCCACTTAACTGCAGTCTCTCTTGGTGGCTCAACATTCATTTGGACCCTTATAAAGTGTATCTGCATGCTAGTTAATCTCTGCTGTTGTCAAGGGGTCTGCCTATGCAGCATGCTGCTTCTTCCTCTTCCCTTGCCCCGGGCTTAAGATGATATCTTCTTACTAACACAGACTAGCTACATCAGCCTACAAAATCTGCAGTTGAAAATAAAACATTGAAAGCCAATTCCTCTGAAGCACTTGTTTGTTTTCATCTTTAAAAGGAAGTGGCATTTGCCTGTTTTATACCATGCTCTTTAGGTTCCTTAAAGAGATATCTTTCCCTCCTACAGACATCTAACATGCTTTGCATGTGGCAGTGAGGTTGCATGGTTTAATATAGTGGTATCCTAAATGTGATCCATTGAACAGCAACATCAGTTTGCAAATGGGAGACACGCAAGCAAGTGCAAGAATCTGCTCTGGAGGCAGAGACTGCTGCCGAGCAAGAGACGGGGAGAGTTTCTCTGTGTGATGTGAGCTGTCTCTGGCAGCGACTGTTACAAACCTGCAAAACTTTATGGGAGAGGCTTTAAAGGTGCAAAGGATGTCCTTTATCTGTTTTCTCTCTCTCTCAAATGCTCCTCCTGTAGCGTGCTCTGTCCTTGCTGCTCTGACTGCAGTTCAAGGTGTGAGCAGTGGGGAGGAGAGGGGCTGTTCAGGACATCGTCATTGAGATGCTTGTTAAAGAAAACCAGTTGTTGAAACTACAGGTGCAGGAAGGTGTCTTGTGGTTGATAAAGGGGGCTATCCTCTCTGGTGGTAGGTGGTAGAGATGGCAGCTTAGGCATCAGTAGTGTCACCTCCTGGTCGCTACAAAGAGTCTCTGTAGCAATGTAGTTGTCAAGAGGTAACTGAAACACTCAATCATCCTTTATGTTCACACACCACTGCCCCCCGGCTCCCTCCCTGGTCGTGGGGTTTTGCTGGCTTGGTGACAGAATATCAGAATTGCAGATTTTCCTTCCTTCCTGTGTGCCTTTCCATCACGTGGACATTATTTCCCATCATCTTTCCTGTCTGACTGTCCCTACTGCCTGCTCTGCAGGTTTTGAAGTATGTGCTGAATGCTGCTGTGTGCCCTTTTTTTGCCAGTTTTGCCAGTATTATTTCAAGGCATGCTCACACTTTTCCATGCTGAGCTCTCTATTAATTTGGGATTCACCACAACAGCACTGCTTGCCCACTCACACAGTGTTTTACTTCTAAGTTGCTCTCTTCATTTTCAAAACTCTCTCTGGATTGCTCCAGGCTAACTCCTCTGTTTCAGTCTGCTTCTGTCTATCTCTCTGACCTGCCAAATAGCTTGACTTTGACTGGTGAGAACTCTGTCTTCTCTCAAACCCATGCCATCCTGTGTCCTGTGCATTCAAACCTCAGCTGAAACGTGTTTCCCCACTTCTGCTTCCTAATCCGTTTCTTCTCTGCTAGGTTATTACTATTAGGATGACTAATATATTACATCTATTTCAGTATGTTGATACAGTTAGCAATCTCGATGAAAGTAGTGTTTGTGTGTGCGCACAGTGGTCTTATTTAACTGTACAAAGCAGATTCAAATAGTTTCTTCAAAAACATGTGATGAAGAGATAATGAATTTGATGCAAAATTGCCTTTGGTGCTATTAAGACTAGGAAAGAAACTGTAGTCTCTGCTACCTCTCTTGCTTCAGCTTTTGACCCTCTGTATACCCTTGATATCATCTGGACATCTTTTCCAATGCAGTCCAGTCTCCATTTGGGAGTGACTGTGAAGCTGACACTGCCCAAAAAGTTTGTGTTTGTGCTTTCATTACCTTTGCTTCAGATACCAGAGAGAATTAACTATAAACTGTAGTGTGCCCAAATGTTTAGTGGACTTGCCTTTTTTTTTTTTTTTTTTCCATTTATTTGCGTCTCTGCTGTCTTCCCAGCCTGACACTATGGCTAATTCAAGTGAAAATAAGGAATAAACAGGTAGTGAACATGATGGCTATTTGGAGATGGAAGATTATGTATTCCAGGAGCATTAGTACTTGCTTGACACAGTCTTGAGTTGCTAGGGTACAGCTCTGAACTCTTGTAGACTTTAAGGATGGCTAAGACTGGAGTTTGGTGTCAGGTAACTGGGATGAAGAAAACAATAATCAGAAGGAATTAAAAGTTCATCCCAAATGCATATTCTTTAAATCTAGGGTTTAATTCATAGTATTTGTTGTGGGTTTTTTACTTTGGAGATCTCTCCTGGAAATGATCTTGGCCACCACGTTTGCACTAGAACTTGTCTCTTCTGAATTAACACAGTAGATGTGCTCCTGTGTTAGATATTTGTGTGGCAGAGGAGGCAGAGGAAGGTAAGACAAACCTGTTGGGTCTAAGAAAACTTACAGAAAAACAGGGAAGTCCCCCTGTCTCCTTCAAATCCCACTTTACAGACTACAGTGCCTTTGTGTGTGTTACTGGTGGCAGTGGAATATCCAGAGAGATGAACT
This sequence comes from Athene cunicularia, assembly GCF_003259725.1. NCBI lineage: Eukaryota > Metazoa > Chordata > Aves > Strigiformes > Strigidae > Athene > Athene cunicularia. The sequence goes on along the minus strand of NW_020799095.1, from coordinate 82,548,444 downwards.
GGGGAGGAATGTTTCCTCCCACTTCTTCCACTTCTGTACAGAGAAGGCTGAGAGTGAACCAGACAAAAATGAGATGTATTTGAAAACACTTGGCAGACTTTGGGACCAGAGCTTGCCTTTTCTACGTGCACGCACCTTTTCAGAGGTCCTTGTTGTGTGAAGGGGAGGTATCGCTCATGCAAACCGGGATGGCAATTTCAGCCTAATGGCTGGAATTCACATAACTGTCAAACTAAATGTGTCTGGAGCACAAGCAAAGGGAGTTTCAGAAGGCTAAATCTGGAAGCAAACACCACTACGTGCTTCAGGCTTTAAACTGTGAATCATGAATGTCAAACACTTGAAAGTATCAGCATAGCATGCTATTTATCACAAAACAAACAACTTAACTCGCTGAACACATTTATAGAGGTCTCGTTCTTCTGCCATGGTTGGCTTCCAGACAGATGCAGAACTACTTGTGTAAGGAAGGGTTCCTTTCCTGCAGGACAGAGAGACATGAAATGGCTAACACCAAATGCAGATATTATTCCAGAGGTGCTCTATGATGAAACTACAAGCATTCTCCACATTCACCTCTTGTGAGTGCATTTACTCCCACAGTGGACCTGAGAGCCAAAGGAACAAAGGCATATTAAGGTGAAAAGGAGCCCCGTTGTGATGGCATATAGCAGAGCAGCTTCATGCGTGTCGTCTGCTCTGGCACAGAACAAGGATGAGAGGAGCAGAAACAGGTCCCAGCATACCTCTGTCCGTGCACACTCCCCAGAATCGCATACTATAAGGTCCCCAGGGCTTCCATACACTAGGCATGGCTTGCAGTGTCAGTTAGGTTATGTTTTCTGGTGTAGCTATTCTGTGATAGGGTTAAGCCTTCTCCAGCTGGCTCCTCCTAGCTTACCACAAAAACAGGCTTGTCACATCCAGAACCTTGGTGAATAATGTTAAAAATAACATGAGTGGCAAGCACTGGGCTGGGTTAGCTCCCAGGTGAAGATTGCTCTGCAGTATCCTGCTGGAGCCTCCCAAGAGTTTTTGCAATGGAGTGGGGGGACCCTGCGCTGTGGCTGGAGTGTGGTAGCAGCCAGGAGGGGCTGTGGGAAACCTGAGGACGCTGGGTCTCCCCCCAAGGAGCACTCTCAGTCCTCCTGCTGCGGTGGCTGTGCTGGTTGTCAGTCCTGCAGCGACACCCAGCCTCCCCCCCCTGCCCCAGTGCTGCTGGAGGCGGCTGTTAGATACCTCTTCAGGTCCCCGTCTTCTCTAAAGCATCCCTCGTGTTGTTACGATTTGAAAGTCAGCTCCGAAGACAAGGTTGTGTGATTAGTGTGTCTTTTAAACCTAAGCGTGTATCTTAATCAGTCTGATTTACTACCTGATTCAGCACATTAGCTGCAGACTGTGCAGCTTCCCAAGCTCCGCGGTGTAATGAATATGCACACGTTCAACAGTTGCAATTAGCAAGCAGCCACTGCTGGGGAAAACAAACAACGCAGGATCTAATTCTACCCTTCCCATAGTGACTTCAGTGGGACATCAGCTTAAACGCAAGCCCCCGAATTTGCCCTGCAGAGCAGTGGTTAATAGACCCTAATGTTTCAAAGACCTATTTAAGTATCAGGGTTTGGGTCAATTCTAATTTTACCTGAACCAGTTTGCCTATTCCTCTGTGACCCAGGCAGGGAAATTGGAAGTACAGAGCACGTATGGTACAGTACAGTACCTACGTCAGTGTTTGTTTCGGGACTGGCCACTTGGGTAAGCTGTCTCCTCTCGCTGAAAGAAATAGAATTAATTATCAAACTTCAAGAAAGTAAAAGGGTTAAGCCTTCCCTTTGGGATTCCCAGCAGATAGGTTCAGCATTATGCAACTGTCATGAGAATTTATGAGGCAGAAGCTACTGGAGTAGCTAGGAAAAATATGCACAATTAAAATTACATTTCTGTTCTTGTCCTTCAGCTTAACCCTTTGGTGGACCATAAGCTGAAATGTTCGTGGTTTGGTTTTTTTCTCTTTCCCCAGAGGCTTTTCAGATACCCTTACACAAAATTGAAGCTGTGATTGGTATATTCAAACCCTGGGTTTAAGTTGGCTTACCGCCGACACAGTGATTTGCAGAGAAACACTTTCACATAGTTATTTCATAAAAAACATTTATATTTAATATAAATCTGTCAAGCATTCAAAACCATATGTGAAGTAATTTTAAATGCTTACAGAGTCATAGAACATCTTGCTTTATAGCATTCAGAAGCAGAAAGCAAGGGCCTGACCTACAGCAGTAGAAATCTGAACTCAACATTATCCAAAGCTGAAAGACATAAAGGGATCCCGTTGCTATGTACATGCACAAAAGGAGGTGGAGTTGCATGGGTCTGCTTCCTCTCTTCATGTGGCTTTCCTTTTTCTGTTCCAATCACACCATCCCCATCCTCTGAAGCTGTGCACAGATTGGGATTGTTGAGATTTTGAGAGGCTGCTGACCACTTGACTAGCATAACTTTAAGTGCCCATCCCTACATCTAAATAATGTTTCCATTTAATCTTGAATTCAGCCTAAACCAAACCAGCAACATCCACTGTGTGAGTACATCATGACAGCTCACCAAGAAGTGGTGACCAGTTCTGGAGCAGTCACTCATCTGATCAAGCTCTCCTTCCTAACTACACCTTCAGTAGCATCCCTTGTTTTCAGCTCCTTGCTATGTACCTGTCTGCTTCTGTGGGATCTTTCTAAAGTCTATACTGGGGCAATGTCTCCATAATCCATATAGCGAATGTCAATTTTACACATGTGAAGTTCATAACACTCAAAGAAGCAAATTGGTGCTTGTTCTGCCCTGGATAGAAGCTAAGTGTGGGCCAAGTAAAAATCTCTTTGTAGAGCATGGACCAGTCTCTTCTCCTAGGAAAAAGGAGAATGATGACACTTCACAGCACACCAATGTACCTAAAGATGATGAAAGAGAAGAGAGAAAGAAGTACTCACCTCTCTCTGTCTTGTCCCATTTGCCTTCAAACTTTCCAGCAAAATTGCACATTCTTGGCAAATCTGTCCCATGAAAATTCAAGGAATCTGGTTTAGTTTTTGCAAAGCTAGTGACAGGGAGACAAGATCAGGTTTATAATGACAGAATATTTTCTACTTAACTATGGTGATATTAGCTTCCCTGTATAATGTGTGCTGACTCTGCAGAGGCTTCTAATTCACACTGCTTGCATTTATTTGTTTTAATAAAAAGCAGTGGCTATATCTCTTTAAAGAAAAATTGCTGTATTCATGTTCTATCTTAATTTTGTATCATTTTCCTGATGCATGGATGGAGTGGGTGGGAATCTGCCTCTGTGCTGTCTGGAAGTAAGAATGGGAGAACTTTAGAGCCAATCCTGATGCCTGCTGTAGCGCATCAATACTATTTCCAGGGGGTCATACAAGGGCTGGGGAGCAACCAGCTCACTCACTGTTGGGATCCCCCTTTAGTGATGTGTGGACCTGGCTGTACTGCAGGTCACTTTACCTTGTCATGAGCTGGTGGAAAACTTTCTGAGATTGTGTCCAACCTCAGAAAAGAGCAGATGGGAAATTGGTCGGTAGAAAAAAAGCAGTCAAAACAGACCAGAAAGCTAGGTTGGAAGGAGAGGAATAAAGCACTGAAAGATGTGCACATGGAGACTGCACTCTCAAATTCTGACCTGGCGCTCCACTAATTACAGTACCTGTATCTATATTCACACCCCGTGTTGTGTATTAGATCTACTTGTGCCAGGCTGTTGGTAGGACAGTAGAAGGAGGAATTTCTTCTCCCTGGTTCAAGATGCTGGCTTACTTTCAGCTGAAAGAAATGTGGTTTGTGGAAAGGAATATACTGAAAGGAATATATTGAATTAATTCCTGAAGGGCATGGGGAGAGGGCAAAAAGGGATGGTTAATGAATACAGTTTAAGAAGGAGAGTTATTTGGCAGATGCAAACTCCTGGTCACTTTGTACTCTCAAGTAGCTTGAGATGTCAACTGGAAGGGAGAGAGAGAAAGGAAGGGAAGGGAACTTGCCTTCATGGCTGTGCACAAAAATAACATTAAAGCTGTCCTATAACCCTCTCCTATCCATCTCCTTTAAAATGAAAGTCTGAGTGGTTTGTAAAATCTTTTCAAATGAGCCTATATTGGTTTGAACACTGGGAAATGCAGTGTGACAGGCTCTTAGCAGCAGTAGGCACCATATGTAACTGTTGCTGTTCTTTGTGTATGTGCCGTGCATACATATGGTCAGCAATGAAACATGTGTATGGTAAATGAATGAAAAGCAGTCCATGAACTTGCTCCTTTGTTGTTTTCTCTGTATGAGGTGACTGGATTTATGCATATCAGGTGCACATACATCATGAGTGTGAGAAATCTGGAGCATTTGAAGGCTGTTTGTGGATTGCCTGCCCAATTCCCTGAGGTGCACCTTGCTAATTTTATTCTCCCTTTAGGAAGAACAATATTTCTTGTTGCTTAACAAAAGAAAAAACCCAGCATCTAGAAAATGCAGTTGTTTCTAAATAAACACAATTGCAAATGCAGTGGGGGGAGAATCTTGAAACAAATTGTTTTCCATTCTGATACTATTTTTGAATGTGAATTCTGATGTCAGCGATGAGTATGTTGGGCAGGGACCCGGCTGTGGAGAGGGCTGGCTGTATCTCAGAGGTCTCCCTTACAGTTGCAGTGTGGTTCTTCACTGGGGAGCAGAGCAATGCATATCCCTGGATACTATGTGGTTGTTCAGCCAGTCTCTGGGAACGACCAAGAGAGGCATGATCCTGGGCAACTACAGGAGACATCAGCCCCGGCAGGACCCTTGGGTAGATATCAATGGCTTGCTCTGTCTTCTGATTTTTGTGAGATCCCTGTTAGACAGTAACACTACTCTTACTAAACAGAGGATCCTACTCCCCCTTTCTACCAGCTGTGTACAATGATTCACTTGCGCTAACAAGGAGTTTCCCTACCATCCTCTGCAGAGACATATTATTTTTATTTTACGGTGAGCAGCAGCAGAAGTACTGACGTTCTTTCTTGGTACAGAACAAGTGACTCCCCTGGGAAAGTTAGTCAGTACAATCTATTTCACCCTTAAGGAATATAGGACCCCAGAGGCAGCGTGTGACTTGCCCAGGCTGGTGTGACGAATTCATAGTGGCACTGGGCTCCTGCGAGAGCCGAGCTCTGGGATGTTTCTCCTTGCCACCGGTTTGTGTGATCCATCAGCAGGGCCTGATGCGCTGTACCACAGTAATTGTTACCTAAGCCTGCATGGCTGGCTGCTCTCTGTGCTTCTGCATGCTCCCTGTGCATACATATTGACTGATGAATGCGCACCCTGTTGAGTGTTATTGCTTTCTTAATGTGCTGCAATTTTTTCCCCAATATCCTAACTGAGAATGATTGTTGCTGTTGAACGTCCTTTCTCCATTTGCCGCAACCCATGTTTATTTACAAGAGCACATTTTGCATCAGCTGCCACTCTGTTCTCACTGAAATAGAAGTTTCAAGTTCATAGAACAATAAAAGATATAAATTAGCTATTATAATTAACTGAATGTCATGAATGAGCTTTCAAATACCAGAATATGTTAGGCCCTAATTATACAATATGCAAGCAAGAGCTTAAGCATCTCTGCCCTTCTGTCAGTGCTGGGGACTGGGCATTGCCTCCACTGTGATCTCAGCCCAGCAGAGAGCACTTCATGCCACAGTCCCAGCTGGTGCCAGGCTATGAATGCAGAAGGTAAGGGCTTGCCTACATCTTTTATCTCCACCCTCCACCATCCTCATTGGACCCCATGAGCAGGCCCAGAAGGGGAGGAGGAGGGAGAAATGCCATTTCCTTGGAAAAGGACTGTTATTTCCCAGCCTGTGCAGCTTTGAAGAGAAATCCTGGCTGCCACTGAGGTTTGCCTGCTGGTCCTTTCTATAGGGTTCAGGTAGCCAGTAAACCTTGTTCTGTTTCTGGAGGGGATGAGGCAATTTGCTGCTGGAGTCCCCTGCAACTCCCTATCTGGAGCTGTGCCACCCAGCCACCCCAGGTGCTCACCGACACCATGTTCAGCATCCAGAGCCTGGTCATGAACATCATGCATTACTTTCCTGTATGGACTCCTGCAAACCTTGTTTCTCCTCATCTATTTGAAGTGCTGGTTTGAAGAAGCTGAACTGGGCTTCCATGGGTCGGTGGTGGTGTTTAATCTCCCCACAAGCCACTGGTGTATCTGTAGTTAGTTGAGTCCTTCATCATCTTGACAGGAGGTGATTCCACATGGACAGATCCAAGAGGCAAGAGCACTGTTCATTTTTAGGTGAGGGCAACCTCTGGAAAGATAGAAAACTTCTGTCTTCCTCAAGTTATAGACTAGAGAAAATCAGAAGCAGGAGGTTGGACTGACTACAACGAAGGGAAGCTTTATGTGGACAGATATTTTCCCCAGATCAAGAGCATCCTCAGATAAGGATGCTGTGCTTAGGAGCTGAATCCTTGTGGTGAGGCTTTACAGGTGTTTGGACAGCTTGTTAACAGCAGGAAACACAGAGAGAGCAAGCCCTTTTGCAGCTCATTAAAACCCCAGGTGGATACGTAAACTTAAACTTAGTTTTGTGCTCTTTCTTACACTTGTTTTAGGGCTTTAAATTGTGTGACTCATATTTAAATCTGTGTAACATGAATCTTTATTTACTTCTACCTTAACACTTGGTTTTTTGCTGTAAGATGGTGTCATGCTAATGGACCTACAGCTAAGATCTCCATGTCTAGATGTCAGGCAGCCCTTACAGAAACAAGACATTTTACTGTCCCTATGTCTCTTCAGCCAAGCCATCATTTTCTAAGGTTCCTGCGGAACTGGAGAAGTTTATTGACAAAGCTTCATGGTTACTAAAAGTTTAGAAATAGTAATTAATGAATTATCATTAGTATTGAATAATGACTTCTTGGCATACAGTATGGACATGGAAAGAGAGCATGAGCTTTTGCCACAGTCCAGAAAGGTCAGGAGACAGTTCAGTCTGTCTAAATCTTTCACAGAATAGCTATCACTTTTGATTGAATTTTTTTGCTTAAGAAAATCTGACACATTTATTATACAATTGTTTTCTATGATACTGCATTATATTATTGTTTTATATTAGTATTTTTTACTAGTAATGTTTGACATTATTGAAATAAATTATTATTTTCTTACTGAAGAAAACAACTAGCAAAACAAAATGTTCTGAGGGCTCCAAACTTTTTTTTTTTTTTTTTTTTTCCAGCTTTGGCATTGCATGGCAAATCTGAGAATGCATCTTTTTAGAAGAAAAAAATCACGCTCCATATATTGGAATTCCTGACTGAGTACAATAAGATTGTACTACATGAACCCTCAGAGGATTAACAAGCATTTAAATCAAAGCTGACTGAATAAATTGTAATGAATAATTTATTCAATTAATTTCTCTTCTATTTTCTCTTTACCAGTTTGTCTACTAATAGATTATGACTAATTTAGTCGGTTTTGGAAATACTTTGCAAATAATTCCTGTAAATTATCTGATTAGGAAAAATTTTATAAAATTTAACAGAATGTGTAATCATCACACAGAATTTAAAAGGGAATTTTATAGTACCATAGGATGTAGACATTCTTGAACTCCTTTTTGCATAAAGGAAAACATTATCTGAAAACCACAACTGCTTGAAATAATTTTTATTTCTACATTTTCTGTTTTCATTGCTATTTTTATATAAAGGAAAATAATATGTAAGAGAGTCTCAAGCTATAGGTTGGTGTTCAAAAACAAGTCATAGGATGCATTTGATGTGCAAATTTCCTTGAATTTTATTTGCATTCATAAGATACATAGCCTGTGTTTATTCTCTGATTGGATGATCTCAGGCTTCCAGATTGTTTTTGTATGTGACTACTCAATTACATTTTAAGTTCCAACTTCCAACAGCATCCTAGAACTCCGTATTTCAAGGAAAACTTCTGCCCTAAAGTCATTCACAGGTGTTTCTCCTGTAAGTAAGAATGGATAGAGGTTTTCTTTTATTTTAATGTATCAGGTCTGGGAATATTTTGTATTTCAGTTGTGCTTGTTGTAATTTCTGAATGAAGTCAAAGGTGGGTTTTTTTGGAGATGCACACAGCAGTATTTTTCAGTGGTTAAACTGATTTTGCCCGACAGTCTTCATTATTCTTCTGTATGTTTGTCCACTAAAGAAGAAGACTTTGTTTTGCTTTGAAACGTGGGGTGTTTTTTTTGGACAGACTGTCCCTGCTCACTTCCTTCCCTACAGTGGAAAACCTCTTCCAAGCCTATCCCTGACAGCAGTGAAGAAGTCACCTGCAGCAGGGGCAAGCACTGCTGTGCCACAGCCGTGACAGCCTTCATTCTCCATTTCACCCCAGCACCACAGGGCTATGTCCCACTGAGGTGGGCAGTGCATGTTACATTAAAAAATATATATAGTGGCAAACAGCTAGGAAGAAGAAAGAAAACTTGCTTCCTCTGTATCTGAGCAGTGAACTTGTGGTGTGGTGCTCTGCTTGCTGGGGCTTTTGAGGGGTGAGCAGACAGTGGAGGGGTGACAGCAAAGGCAGCAGCAGAGAGGAATGTGCTTTCTGCAAGGTGGTCAGCAGCAGCTGGCACGTGGCTCTGTGGCAGATGTGTAGTGGCACCACGCTGCTGACTGAAGAACTGAAAGCTTTGTGGTGAGGGGGTGAGAGATAAAAGATGGTTTACTGTGCTTCATGTATTAGAGATGTGATTGACAGGTACAGCAATACTTTTTCCTAAATGCCTGTTCCATGTCTCTTGTGAGCACCACAGTCTCTCCTTGAAGTGATGTGATATTGATGCAACAAGACCTGTAACTCCTGCATCTGAAAACTCATTATGTGTATGAATAATTTGCCGAATGTATGCAGATTAAACACGTGTTCATAGCAAAGCATAATTGGCACCACTGAAAACTGGATGGGAGTGGAGGAGTCTAGGCATCTCAGACACTGATCTGAGATGTTTTGAGAATTCTGTTCTCTGCCTTGTAGTTTCATGATGGTTTCATACATAGATGAAAATGTTGACCCTAAATATGAAGGTTTCTAAGGATTTATCTTGCTTCCTAAATTTGGTTGCATGAAACAAAATTGCATTTTAACTGTGTACACAGAATTTTGATTAAATGGTAGCATTACTTTTAAATCTATTTTTAATTGGGGCTTTGTTAGAGGCTAAAAATATTTTTCTCTCCCTTCTTTCTCCATCAGTGTTGATATGGGTTGAAACTCCTTTGTATATTGCTGTAGCCTATTCCCACAGAGCTGGAAATATTAGCATGAAACACTGGTGAACAGAGATAAGCTGCAGTGTCCCTCCCAAACACCACTCCCCTGGTCCTATACCTAGAATATTTCTCTGTCACTTGCCATCCTCCTCCTGAACAGCTTGGCTCTACTCTCTGAAACAGAAACGTTTTCCCAATGAAGACAAGTCAGTCCATTTTGCGATCAAATTTTCCCTGCAACAGTCATGGGACTGTGTCTGGAGAAGGCTCTTCCCTTTGGGAAGGGCAAGAGGTGCCCCTGGGCAGGGCTGGGGCAAGGGACAGACCCAGTGTAATGCCAGGAACAAGCCTTCACAGAACATCTTGAGTGCAAAGTGTGAGGAGATCACCTGTGTGATTGTTGCAGCAATAACATTTCTTCCTCAGAAAAGTTGAGATTTCCAAACATAAAATACAACTGGGTGACACCATGCCCAAGAAGCAGCTTTGCATCTGGCCTCCAGGGCTCAAGTCCTGGGAAAACTCAGCTATGTATTTAATAATGCCTTTAGGAGCAAAATAATTGCCTTGGGAAAGGCTCTCTTTTTCCATTAATTTTGATAGAGGATAAATATAATTTTCAGCTGTAGCTTTCTTGGGCAAAAGACTGTCCTGAACACGCTGATCTCTGTGCATGCGCTTCAGCTGATTCTGAAGGTGCCAAGGCTTCCTCCCTTTTGCTATTTAATTTGTCTGGACAGGACGCCATACACCTTTGGCACTAATTCAATAAGAAAGAACAGTGTGCTTTAGTAAAAAGACATTTCAGGCTGGTTCTGTCAATGCCGTGAAGCCAATTTAAACAATTTTGACTTAAGAAATGTCTAACAACCTTTTCACATACCAGTAGGATGGTTCAGGAAAAGTTAGTAGTTTCAGAGTGTTTAATGAAAACTCACCTCTCACTTGGAGCTTAATTAATTCTCATGTTAAATGAATTATGGTTTTTGCTGTTAACTGAAAGCATGCTGACCTTCAAAAAACATGACACGTACCTTAGGGGGAGAAATATTTCAGGGTCCGTTGGTATCATATTGTGCTGGTTTTGGCTGGGTCAATTTTCTTCATTGTAGCTGGTCCATGCCATGTTTTGGATTTGTGCTGATAACAGTGTTGGTAACACAGGGATGTTCTCGTTACTGCTGAGCCGAGCTTACACAGCGTCAAGGCCTTTTCTGCTTCTCACCCCACCCCACCAGTGAGTAGGGAAGTTGGGAGGGGACACAGCTGAGACAGCTGACCTGAACTGATCAAAGGGATATCCCATAACATATGATGTCATGCTCAGAATATAAAGCTGGGGAAAGATGTTTGGAGTAATGGCGTTTGTCTTCCCAAGTCACCGTTACGCGTGACGGAGCCCTGCTGTCCTGGAGATGGCTGAGCACCTGCCTGCCCATGGGAAGCGGTGAATGAATCCTTTGGATTTGCTTGTGTGCGTGGCTTTTACTTGAAGTAAAAAACTGTCTTTATTTCAACCCATGAGTTTTCTCACTTTTACCCTTCCAATTCTCTACCACATCCCACAGCGGCGGGGTGGGGAATGGCTGTGTGGTGCTTAGTTTCCAGTTGGTGTTAAACCATGACACATGCCACCTCTGTGTGCTTTGCAGGTATTTGCACATTTCTCTTCTGCTACTTCTGATAAAAACCTTACTCTGAGCAAAATCTGATCTTTGACAACTTTGGGTTATTCAGCAGTTGCCTTGCATTGTATGAATGATACAATCCATAAGAGTGGGCATTGACTCTACTCCGGTCATTTTAAATTGCATTTTTTTGTGAAGAGTTTAAGCTTACTCCCAGTAATCTTTTCTGGTTTAGAACTGAAATGCATTTCTTCAAAGCTTTTCAGTTCCCTAAAATTCTCCACTTTATTAACATAACAGAATAAATAAAGAAAATCAGGGCATTCTTCTAATACTGTCAAAGCATTTAATAAGAAATGAAAGAGGATTTCTTTTGTTCCTACAATTATGGCTATTGAAGCAAACTGTGGTAGTGAACATTATTTGGTTTTTGATAATTGTGTTACTTGAGAGCAGCTTAAAGTACTGTGCATACGGTTACGACCTGTTATCACAGAGGAACATAAGGCAGTGAATACCTCTTGAGCAGCAAAGTGTCATACAGGCAAGGAGGAAACAGGGATTTTTGTGGCTAAAACATTCAATTAGGACATTTTAAAAAAATCTAGTTTAGGTATGTTCCTCAGCTGTATGCTTTCTGTGTGTCTACCCCAAGGTGATGTTTAGGGGCAATATTCAAAGATGCAGAATGGGATTAAAGGGACTTCACTGACTATGTGGGTCTCGTCTTTCTGGGTCTGGTTTCCACCAGGCAATAATGCTTCTTTCATATCCTGTGTATTCCAATTGCAAGCTTTGGATAAAAAAAGACTTTCTCTTAGTGCGTGTCATTTAATCAACTACCAAAATGGAGCCAGGGACCAAGTCAAGGGAAACCAAGTACAAGTTATACTGTATTACATGGGTATGTGTCTCTGTGTGTATAGCCATGTGCACATGCACACTGTCTCTCCAGTAACATTTTCTGTGCCTTTCTAGCTTTGTTAATGTCGAGGTAAAAATGCTTTCTCTATATTTCCTGTCTTCTTAAATAGCTTTCTTGACTTTCTGTTCTTCATTTTTCATCTGATTTGAATCTAATCTGTGAGGAAGATGAACCTCTGACCTGTCGAAGAGCATCACTCTTGTGAATAAGAGTCTATATTAAAAGATTTTTAAATTCCCTACAGAAACAGATGTTTTTAAAGCAGTTCTGTTTCCTTGCAAATTTGACTTCTTGTTTTGCATTATATTGCACTAATGTGTGAAACATACAAAGGGCAAATTGGAGTGCTATGAGTATGTTTCTGACTATGTGTAAGCTACTATATTATACAACATGAAATTTGTTAAAAAGTTAGACAACAAATTAGTTCAAAACAGGATGACATAATGACTGAAGTACCATTTGAAAATATGGAAAGGGTATACCTTCATGTTTTAAGCATAGCTTTTCCACAGTTTGTTTTTAAAAGGAAATTAGGGAAAATTTTAGGCAATTCCACAAAACTCCTTGGTTTTGATAGAACTGCACAAACAGAGTCTGGTTCCATAAAATTTTTTCAACGAAATCTATATAAAACCTTAATTAAAACACAGTCTCTACCAGTGCTACAGGAAATCAGATAACAAAGCAATGACACCCAATATGCTGCTCTAGGTGGAATAATTTCCTATTTCATTTACAGTCCTAACAAATGCTTCACTTTCTCTTCATTAAGTCCATATGCATCTTTCTTCGTCCCGGAGATAATATAACAGCAGGCACTGCAGGTTGTGCTTAAACAATCACCATTTGTAAGACCATAAAGCGTATGATACAATTCTATAGGAGCTTCCCTAATGAAATCAACGGTGCTGTCACTGCGCTTATGAGCATTTACACAACAGACTGATCCAACTGCTGGCATCAAGTAACATTTGGTTTGAAATTCAGAGGAGAGACCGTCAAATTCTTCCAGGATTTCACTTCATGAAAGAAGAATCCAGTAGCCTCCGTTATTTTGTTCCTTCTGAAGAATATTGGTCTGAGTATTTTAATTCACAGAGGAAGGAGAAAGAGTGTCTGACCCACCTAACACCTAAATAGCCAGTGTACTGTGGGAAAATGAAAATGAAAGAAAATCCAGCCAAAGTTTATTAATCTGAAAAATCGTCGGTCTTACTTCTCTTTGTGTGCTGATCCTGTTTACGCCCAATATGTTCACATATGAGTGGAAAGGAGATTTCAACAGTTTATGCAGCATACACAGTTTTCATGCATTCATGTGTGACCTTTTCTTATCCTGCAGGTACAATTGGCTTCTCAGTGACATATATTTTATTAACTTTTTCATGCTGGGATTGCATTGAAGTAATACCGCTTTTGCTCCTTGGAGTCACATCAGGTGAGAGGATTTCGAATTGCAATTTACAGGAATGGTCTCCTGCAGACATCCTAGGGAGGATGGGGATCTCTTACAGAGTGGAGAAACTACCCCTGCCACTTACAGAGGTGGTCCCTCATGTTTCGTGAGCAATTTCAGTCTGGTGGGCCCTTTAAAGCTATTTCCATTGTTATGTATTCTTCACCACTCTCAGCTTGATTGTACATTTCAGTGGCTCTGCAGGGCTGTAAGATCCAGGGATTTGTTTTTTGGTAGCAGCCATTCAGCTTCACTGCTCCCCTGTAAAACATCCGTCTCTTCTCTTGGGAGTCAGCAAAAACAGCGTAGGGCAACCAGGAACCAGCAAGGAAAATTGAGAGGGGATGTAAAAGGCAGCATGACCAGAGTAGGCAAGCAGCCAGTGTTTCTGTCCAGGCTTGTCAGTGGGCCAACTCTGAGACAAATAAGAAACGCAGCAGTCAATCAGCCTACAGTTAAAAATGGCTAAGCAGCAGCAACATCGTTTTCTTTAACCGAGGATCTGATCAAAAGCTTGCTTACGTCAGTAGAAAAAGTCTTCAACTGAGATCAGTAGACTTTGGATCTGTCCTCCAAATGTGCTCCACCTCTGGTAATTAAAATAACTTTTGCTGCTGCTTGTTCCTCTTAGCATCACAGATCCCACGCTTCTATTATGGAAGAAATGGACTTGCATATGACTAACAGGTGGAGTGGTTGCAAGGAAACGGCACTACGGAATCTGGCCTGTAAAACATTTATTACTAGTAAAGATGTGAGGGGAAAAAAAACCCAAACCAAAGTGGTTCTCAACCTCTTGGTGAGTTTCCAGAACAGCATGAGGCAGCAAATCCCCGGTTTAGTGGCTGCAAAACAAGTGCTGTTCATTTGGAAACGCCATGAAACAGAAGCCCAGAGCTTTGTTATTGCTGCTTTGGAAGTCAAAATGATGAAATGAACCTCTTCCTTTCATCACAGCCTTTGTTGAGGATATGGGAATTTAACATCCAAGCCCCTTCTGAGATCTCATAGAATACTGTGGACATTAAGAAAAAGTATTGCAGAATTGTAATTATTCACTGCTGTTTCTTCGGTCCAGACATCACCAGGAAAATTACTTTTTAAGAGGGAGAGTTTGAGATGTGAAATCTACATCTGACTCTAGGCTTTAGCTGGTAGGACCCAGAGATACCCATTCATCAAAGCCCAGTTCTAAGTCTCTTTGCTGGCTGTTGCACAACGTCCCAAACAGTGCCCATGTGGGGGTGGAGCTGTGCTCTTGCTTCTCAGTCTCCAGCACCCAGCACATTTTGGATGCCTCTGTGATACTGAGCAGAAACATCACTCCCAATTAGTCACAAAAAGTGTCAAAAGTGCTTATTTTGGTGCTCTATCCCCATCTCATTACATATCCAGAGATTTTATGTAGATATTGGCAGAGAGCTGAAGAAAACCCATGGCCCTTTTTCTGCAAAGTGATAAATTACAGAGGACCAGTCTGGGGAATACAGTAAAAGAACATAAACCAAAACCCTATTACCAACATAACACTGTCCATCTTTGCCCTGACCATAGAGAATTCAGAAGCAAATCTGTCTCATCTTCCTGACATATGTTTTGATCATGATCAACAGGTAACTCTTTACCATGCTCAAAGCTGTAGCTCTAGCACAGAAGAGACAGAGAACTTCAGGAGACACCTGGACTGTGTAGCCACATCTCTGCAGGAGAGACCTGTTGCTTGGCAATTGAGCTGCAAGTGCCAAGCTTTCTAGCCTGAGGGGAGAGCTCTATGAGTAAAAGGGAAGCACTGCTCTCCTGGAAGGAAAACCACCACTTGTAGGTAAATAAGCATTGCTATCTTTTACCTGTAGCACCTGCTGTGTTTGTTGTGATGCTGAATGCAACGAGCTCATGCTTTCAGCTATATGGGGGTATTTTTACCCATATTTATCCATATTTTGCATGGGCTTTCTCTGTTCCCCTACTTTTCTAGCCCTCCCTCACCATAAAAGCACTGCTGCTTGACGTTTCCTGGAGGGAGCAGTCTGTTTCAATTACCATGGCAGGATTACACCATCTCTGATAACAAATAGCCATTGTGCTCATGGCCCCAGAAAAAGGCACGTTGGGGAAATGTGCCTCCAGTTTGCAGGCAACAGTCCAACTCCCTAATTTATTTTCAATATTCAAAACTTCACTCATGCCCTCTCAATTTGCTCTGCCATCTACAGTTCCAAAGAAAAAGGCAGTGATCCTACCTATCCAGTGGTTCCAGATTTGCCAGGGGTAAAATGAGGTTTCACAAGTTCCAAGATGAGTAACAGCACCAAAAAGTAGCCCATCTTCACATTTCTCAAAAGGGATGCTAAGCAGCTGTTCACAGAAACAATATCTTCAGTGCAAGAAGGTCTCGGATGCTTCATGTGTATTGATGAGTGAAGCCTCACCATGACCTGTGAAGGAGAGAGGTCCTCTGACTCCTCTGTGTACAGGTAGGACAGCAAGAGGTGAGGTGACCTTCCCAGGTGTCCTGGTTCAGCTAGAGGGGGAAGGGATCTCCAGGCGCGTTATTCATACCATGCTGATGTCAGGTCCGGGTGCAGGAGTGCGGGAACTTTTTCCTTTGTGGCTTTGGTGATGGGGAGCACGCGAGTGAGCTGTCTGTATCCATTGCGGTATTT
>NW_020799095.1:82531155-82532413 GCF_003259725.1 Athene cunicularia | reverse complement strand
GGCAGAGCCAGTATCAGTCGCCTCCACCAGCACAGCAGCTGAGCCAGAGAGCCAGCCAGTGCCAGTATCAGTCATGCAGATACAGAAAACAAAATATACTAGAAAGTCAGTTCTCAAAGTGGGGGATGGGGATGAGCGAGGCCCAGCACGGGAACATGAGGAAGGACCAGAGGTGATCGTCTGATCTCTATCCCCGACAGCTGTGAGATATGCGGAGAGATTTTGGCCGCCTGGAGGCAGATTTGCACCTGGCTGCTCCGATGCTGGGACAATGGAGCCAGTGCTTTTGAAATGGAGGGGAGAGAGGCCAAGAAGCTGGGATCTTTGGCCAAGGATGCTGGCATTGATAGGGCAATAGGGAAACAGACTCAAACCCTCTGCCTTTGGAAGCGACTCCTGCTCAGTGTAAGGGAGAGATACCCCTACAAGGATGATATCCTATGTCAGCTAGGCAAATGGACCAACATTGAGAAAGGCATTCAGAACCTCAGGGAACTGTCTGTGTTTGAGATGATCTATGGTGATTTGAATAATAAGCAGTCACCCATGGGCCCAGATCAGGCCCCTTGCACACACCTGATGTGGCAAAATTTCCTGAAGAGCGCACCAGAAGCACACTCGAAAGCATTGGCAATAGTGTCCTGCTGGACAGACACCCAGACTAACAGTGGATGGAGTGGTTGGCAAGCTCTGGCAATATGACGGAAACCTCCCTTCATCCCAACATTCCTGGGTTTCAGTTGTGGAGGAACTGTCTCAAAGGGTCCAGAAAATGGAAGAGGACATGTCCTACATTCCACCTGCACGGGCTAATGTCTCAGCCATTAGAAGTAAACATTTCCCCACCCAAGAGAAAGGCAGCAGAAGTCACACACCACGAGGCACCCTGTGGTTTTTCCTCCGTGACCATGGAGAAAACATGAGGAGGTGGGATGGACAGCCCGCTCCCACCCTAGCTGCACGAGTAGAGCAGCTGAAAGGGAAGACCACCACGAAAGGGGAGTCCTCCAAGAAGAGCGCAGCTCCAGTGTCCAGTCAGAAATCCCCCAGGCAGAATAGAATGGTGAACGTTATGTCTGACCCTCTTGAGGGGACCAGTAAATCATTCTTACAAGAAGTGAGTGATGCTGAGCAGGATTAGAGGGGCCCTGCCTCCAGCCCAGTGGAGAAAAGGGATAATTGGATTTACTGGACAGTGTGGATCCGACGGCCTGGCACGTCAGACCCACAAGAGTATAAGGCTTTGGTGAACACTGGT
>NW_020799095.1:82527845-82531105 GCF_003259725.1 Athene cunicularia | reverse complement strand
GGGGAAAAAAAACCCAAACCAAAGTGGTTCTCAACCTCTTGGTGAGTTTCCAGAACAGCATGAGGCAGCAAATCCCCGGTTTAGTGGCTGCAAAACAAGTGCTGTTCATTTGGAAACGCCATGAAACAGAAGCCCAGAGCTTTGTTATTGCTGCTTTGGAAGTCAAAATGATGAAATGAACCTCTTCCTTTCATCACAGCCTTTGTTGAGGATATGGGAATTTAACATCCAAGCCCCTTCTGAGATCTCATAGAATACTGTGGACATTAAGAAAAAGTATTGCAGAATTGTAATTATTCACTGCTGTTTCTTCGGTCCAGACATCACCAGGAAAATTACTTTTTAAGAGGGAGAGTTTGAGATGTGAAATCTACATCTGACTCTAGGCTTTAGCTGGTAGGACCCAGAGATACCCATTCATCAAAGCCCAGTTCTAAGTCTCTTTGCTGGCTGTTGCACAACGTCCCAAACAGTGCCCATGTGGGGGTGGAGCTGTGCTCTTGCTTCTCAGTCTCCAGCACCCAGCACATTTTGGATGCCTCTGTGATACTGAGCAGAAACATCACTCCCAATTAGTCACAAAAAGTGTCAAAAGTGCTTATTTTGGTGCTCTATCCCCATCTCATTACATATCCAGAGATTTTATGTAGATATTGGCAGAGAGCTGAAGAAAACCCATGGCCCTTTTTCTGCAAAGTGATAAATTACAGAGGACCAGTCTGGGGAATACAGTAAAAGAACATAAACCAAAACCCTATTACCAACATAACACTGTCCATCTTTGCCCTGACCATAGAGAATTCAGAAGCAAATCTGTCTCATCTTCCTGACATATGTTTTGATCATGATCAACAGGTAACTCTTTACCATGCTCAAAGCTGTAGCTC
This sequence comes from Athene cunicularia, assembly GCF_003259725.1. Classification (NCBI taxonomy): domain Eukaryota; kingdom Metazoa; phylum Chordata; class Aves; order Strigiformes; family Strigidae; genus Athene; species Athene cunicularia. The sequence goes on along the minus strand of NW_020799095.1, from coordinate 82,530,218 downwards.
TAGCACAGAAGAGACAGAGAACTTCAGGAGACACCTGGACTGTGTAGCCACATCTCTGCAGGAGAGACCTGTTGCTTGGCAATTGAGCTGCAAGTGCCAAGCTTTCTAGCCTGAGGGGAGAGCTCTATGAGTAAAAGGGAAGCACTGCTCTCCTGGAAGGAAAACCACCACTTGTAGGTAAATAAGCATTGCTATCTTTTACCTGTAGCACCTGCTGTGTTTGTTGTGATGCTGAATGCAACGAGCTCATGCTTTCAGCTATATGGGGGTATTTTTACCCATATTTATCCATATTTTGCATGGGCTTTCTCTGTTCCCCTACTTTTCTAGCCCTCCCTCACCATAAAAGCACTGCTGCTTGACGTTTCCTGGAGGGAGCAGTCTGTTTCAATTACCATGGCAGGATTACACCATCTCTGATAACAAATAGCCATTGTGCTCATGGCCCCAGAAAAAGGCACGTTGGGGAAATGTGCCTCCAGTTTGCAGGCAACAGTCCAACTCCCTAATTTATTTTCAATATTCAAAACTTCACTCATGCCCTCTCAATTTGCTCTGCCATCTACAGTTCCAAAGAAAAAGGCAGTGATCCTACCTATCCAGTGGTTCCAGATTTGCCAGGGGTAAAATGAGGTTTCACAAGTTCCAAGATGAGTAACAGCACCAAAAAGTAGCCCATCTTCACATTTCTCAAAAGGGATGCTAAGCAGCTGTTCACAGAAACAATATCTTCAGTGCAAGAAGGTCTCGGATGCTTCATGTGTATTGATGAGTGAAGCCTCACCATGACCTGTGAAGGAGAGAGGTCCTCTGACTCCTCTGTGTACAGGTAGGACAGCAAGAGGTGAGGTGACCTTCCCAGGTGTCCTGGTTCAGCTAGAGGGGGAAGGGATCTCCAGGCGCGTTATTCATACCATGCTGATGTCAGGTCCGGGTGCAGGAGTGCGGGAACTTTTTCCTTTGTGGCTTTGGTGATGGGGAGCACGCGAGTGAGCTGTCTGTATCCATTGCGGTATTTCTCTGTGTATCTTTTGTCTTGTTTACTGTTATTGCTGTTGATTGTTGTTATCATTGCTACTGTTGTTGTTCAGATTGCTTATTACACTGTTGTATTAAATTTCTTCTTATTTCAACCTGGGGTTTGTGCCCTACTTGTGTCTGAGGGTGGGGGACGGACAATGGCAGCGTGGTGTCCGGTCCTGGCAGGGCCTAAACCACCACAGCTTTTTTTGGCACACCAATGTGGGGCACGAATTGGGTTGAAATAAGAATCAAAAAGGGACAGACCCTGACCAGAGTGTGTTAGAGCAATCTGTTAGGTGTAATTTTTCTGCTTGTATTTGTATTTGTTTGATAAGAAAATGTTTGCAACGCTGGCCCACTTGCTTGCATGGTGGTCCTAGATTAATCCTTATATCCAGTATATGATCCCAGTGCTGGTGTTTGTTATCGGTGGAAAATGTATAAAGGGTCTTATGTTGATGTACTGACTACTGACTGCTTATAATGTGCTTGTATCGCTGTGTGGGGGTAGGGCAGTACCTGTTTGCTGCCTGGGCTTTTGTTAGGGGTCTCATCCCCTCTATGGGTGAGCCAGGGGAAGAGATCCTCTCGGTTTTTGAGGGTTTCAATTATTCATGGAGCCTGCAGGCCAGTGTGTTTGTGGCACAATGCTTTCTGAATGTCTGCCTGCTTTTGGTTTTGGCCATGTGGCACTCCTCCAACAGTAGCAGTGCCCGGAAACCTGCCCCGAGGTCAGATAATAGTGAGTGGCAATGGGTGTGGGAAAAGATGGGCAAATGTCTGAGTCAGTGGTCGCCTGCAACGCTTTGGAATTTCACTCCCGAACAAATGCAGAGCCCTGATTAAACTGATGGAGTGCTTAGAGAGGGTGTGTTACCAAGCTGGCAAAACCTAGGAGACACAACTTGCTGCAATGTGTTGGGGACTTGCCCATGCCTACCATGTCCTTTTTAATACCACTCGCTGCCCTCAAGGGGCAGAAAGGGCTACAGGACCTGAGAGTGAAGTTCCTGGTACAGTATCTGGGCCGAGGGAACAGGCAGAGCCAGTATCAGTCGCCTCCACCAGCACAGCAGCTGAGCCAGAGAGCCAGCCAGTGCCAGTATCAGTCATGCAGATACAGAAAACAAAATATACTAGAAAGTCAGTTCTCAAAGTGGGGGATGGGGATGAGCGAGGCCCAGCACGGGAACATGAGGAAGGACCAGAGGTGATCGTCTGATCTCTATCCCCGACAGCTGTGAGATATGCGGAGAGATTTTGGCCGCCTGGAGGCAGATTTGCACCTGGCTGCTCCGATGCTGGGACAATGGAGCCAGTGCTTTTGAAATGGAGGGGAGAGAGGCCAAG